>NW_021632773.1:0-39492 GCF_004799145.2 Neltuma alba | reverse complement strand
AAAATAGTTGAGAAAGAAGTGCTTGCCGCGCGGCGAAGGTTGGCAGAAAGACAGAATGCAATGCAATTTTCAAACTTCCCTGAAAATTAACTTCAATAACTTCAAAAATGCACACATTGATCAGTTTTAAAGCACTTAAGGAGTCAAAATGGATGCATGATGAAGCATTTGCTTAAATTAAAAAGGAGATGCCTCCCCCACACTTAAACACAACATTATCCTTAATGTTTAAATCAGTACAAGCAAACCAATCAACGAGTGAACCAGAAGTTGTAAAGTCCAATTTTAAATTGAAGCACAACACACCAAATTCACAAAGAAAAGGGAGAGGGGTGACAGGTTGCAAGTAAAACAAAAAAGATAAGTAAAAATAGAGTAGGGGATCAATGCAATTGTAAAGATAACAACAAAGTAAAAAGGCCATCAGTAGCCAAACAGTTAAACCAGCATCCAATCCAACCAGGGAAGTGCAAAGTAACAAAAACATTGAAAAGCTTACAAAGTATCCAGCAACACTAACTCAAACAGAAATAAAAACAAGAAACAAAGCAAACAAAGAAGAACTACTGCTACATCCCAGTGTCATCCACCTTAGACCCAGATGGTCCTGCATCAGAAGTGCCCGCTCCAAATGTTCTGGCTCTGCTATGAGGGTCATCCTCCTTGAGAGGTAAGGGGAAGCTCAATCGATCAGTGATCAAAGCATCTACACGACGGCAGTAACACCAGTCTCGATCATAAAGAGCATCGCGGTCCTTCTGCCTCTTCATCTCTTGGAGGAGTGTGACGCGTAGCTGGTGGACATGCTCAGCCAGCTCGTCAATATCATCAGCCAGGGTGTCCAATGTAACAAGTTTAGGGGCTTCCTGATCTTCCTAGCCTTCTTGGCCTTCTTGGCCCTCTCAAGCTGGTGCACCAACTGCAAGGCCTACTCCAACATCATAGATAGGTAGGATGAGAGGAGGTGGGCCAATGACAGGTTGTTTAAGGCAATCATATCAAAATAAGGGGGCTAGCTCGAAGTAGCTGTCATTGTTGTACTCAGGGATATTAGCAGCACGGAAAAGGTCAGTGACTAGGTGGGGAAAAATGATGCTGTTGGTGAGTTTGGGGTGTTGATGGCATCATGGAGAGCTGAGTAAATGGTGTCGACTAAGTCAAATGATCAGCCAGTCATGAGAAGTAGATGTATAAGGCTGGGCATTTAGGAACATTGGCTAGGTGGGTGGTGGGTACTAGGTTGTTGCAGAGGAAGTGTAGCCAAGGACAAGCCTTAGGTCGGAACTCAGATCACTTTGGGTATTGTTCTGTAGTGCAGGGGCAATGCCAAGTGGCACCTTCATGACATAGGGTTTAGACAACATTGTCAAAAGGATAGTTATCTTTATATTCAGAATAACCTGAATGGTGACAAGGTAGAAGGCGGTAATGGTAGCGGATGTTTTCAGCAGTAAAAGAACAGTGGACATGGACATTGTAAAAATCAATAATCATGGTACCATGGAATCCAGTAGACATGGACATTGCAAAAATCAATGATCATGGCACCATGGAATCCGACATTGGTGTAGAAATGACGAAGAAAAGTGTCATTGCCCATGGAATGCTCCTGGACTAAACCAGTCAATTGGGATACTCGGAGGTAGTGGACAAAATGGTTGTCTGGGGGATCTAAAGGGAAGGGTCGCTCCTTAAGAAGATGTCTCTGATAATCTTTTCATACAGCTCCTCAAAAGTGTACTCATCCCTAGAATCATCAGATTTAGATACAGATACAAGGTTCTTAGTTCGAGGCATTCTCTAAACACAGCACATAAAACACATTAAACAGACAGTAAACAAGAAAGACCCCAGAAAAGCCAAAACAAATAACCTAGACAGTAGCAAATGGCTATCCAATGATTCATAGGTTTTTGATTTACCAAAAATTTTCACAAATAAATAGCAGAATCACAGAAAAACAAAATGCACTATGAATTAATAGATAGCCTAAGGGCTACAGAACTACAAACTAAAAGTAAAATAACCCAACCCAATCAACAACCTAAAAGAACTACATAGAGAGACAATATAAACACTAAACAACATAGAACAAAGAAGAAAGAAAGAACAAGAAGAAAGAGAAGAAAAAGAAAACTTACCAAAAGAGAAGAGGGTCTTGCGTAGAGAGAATGGAGAGATGCAACAATAGAGAAAGAAAAACAAGTGGGTTAGGGTGGGGAGAGGGAAGTAGGATCAAAAATTGGAGAAGGAGGAGGGTTTTGGTTATAATGGGGAAGAGTAATGGGAGAGGCGAAAATAAAGGCAGGAGAGAGGGTATGGCCAACGGTTTTGAAGGAGAAAGTAATGTAAGGGGGGTTTTGGAGAGGTTAGAGGTGGTGGGTAAGTGAAAAGACAAAATTGGAGTTAAAAAAATTAAATAGGTAGGCAGTTACAAAGGGCAGAATGGTAATTTAACACTGAAAAGTAGGGTTTTAGAAGAAATGGTATGCTCAGAATTTGGAGTTTTGCCATGGCAAAACCATTCTAAGAGGCTGAGAAATAGAGGAAAGGGGACCTCGTCACGGCGAAACTAGAACCTCACCGCCGCGAAAGTGTCCCGAGAACAACACACTGAAATTGGGTAAGCTTCGCTGCGGCAAAAGTTGAAGTTCACCATGGCTAAACCATCCTGAGAGTAATCACAAACAAGCTGGGCAACTTTGTTGCAGTGAAGGATAAAGTTCGCAGCGACGAAAGTAGCAAAAAACATAGAATTAAGCAGAAAAGAAAAAAGCAGGAAAGGAACAAAGGCACACAAACAGAAGGGGCAGCTGGATACTTCAGAAACTTTCAAGTGCACAAAATGAGATCAAAAGGTGCCCAATAAGCTTAAGATAAGGCAATATAGCCCACAAATCCAGAATGGTAAACTTCCTCCAACAATTAAAATTAGATAATGCATCAATTTGCAGCATTATAATAATTAAGCACATAAGAAGGAATAGCAGAGATCAGAATCAAAAAGGGAAACTTAATGGATAGAAAAAATTGCTAACAACATGGCAGTTATGGAGGCTTTTGATTCTCATGGTAGAGCTTCAATAGATGGCCATTGACTTTGAATCTGGCTCCAGTCTCCTCATGCAAAAGCTCAACTATGCCAAAGTTGTGCACTCTTGTGACTGTGTAGGGCTTGTCCCATCAGGTGTTGAATTTCCCTTGCTTGAAAGTAAACCAAGCCTTATACAACAGTACTCAGTTGCCCTCTTTGACATGCTTCTGCAGGATCCCTCGGTCATGCACGAACTTTGTTTTCTCCTTGTAGAGTCTGGAGTTTTCATAAGCTTGAAGTCTAAGTTCCTCCAACTATTGCAATTGCAACTTCCTCTCCTTTCCGGATGACTCTATGTTCATGTTGCATTGCTTGATTGCCCAATAGGCCTTGTGTTCGAGCTCTACTGGCAAATGGCAAGCTTTCCAAAAAACAAAACAGTAGGAGGACATGCCAATGGGTGACTTGTATGTAGTTTGATAAGCCCACAACGCTTCTTCCAAGTGTAAACTCCATTCTTTCTTGGAAGGCTTCACTATCTTTTCCAGTATATGTTTCACCTCTCTATTTGAAATTTTAGCTTGACCATTGGTTTGGGGGTGATAGGCAGTGGAGACTTTATGAGTGACACCAAATTTTGAAAATAAATTACTCCCTCCATTCCTTATTATAAGAGACAAATAACCAAATTACGTTGATAAAAAAAAACAGTTAAAATTAGTTGAGAACAATTAATATGTAAAAAGTATAATATTTTTTCAACAATGCCCTCATTAATAAGGAGAGAGAGTATGAAAGAGAACAATTAAATTATTAAAAGAAAGAGAAGTGGGAGGGAGAGAGAGTATGAGTTGGAGACAAAATAAATAAGGGTAAAATAGGAAATCAATACAAAAAATAGAGATAACTTTTAAGTGTCTCTTATATATGGGAACATATCATAAGCATCAAATGTCTCTTATAATAAGAAACGGAGGGAGTATTAACAATCTTATTACAAAAATGTGTACCTCTGTCACTCACTACAGCCTTAGGGATCCCAAACCTACAGAAAATGTTTGATTTAAGAAAATTTGAAACAGCCTGGGCATCATCTTTTCTAGAAGGTATCGCTTCTATCCATTTGGACACATAATCTACAGCCAGCAAGATACATACAAAATCAAAGGATGAAGGAAAGGGTCCTATGAAATCAATACCCCACACATCAAAGATTTCATAAAACAATAAAGACTATTGAGGCATCTCATGCCTTTTTCCTAACCCTCTAAAACGTTGACATTTGTCACAGGATTGACAAAATGCAAAAGAGTCTTTAAAAAGCGTTGGCCAATAAAATCCAGAATCTAAGATTTTTCTAGATGTTCTCCTTGCATTAAAATAACCCCCACAAACCATGGAATGGCAAGCTAAAATGATGAGCTCGAAGTCTTCACTCGGTATGCACTTTCTAATAACTTAATCACTACACATTCTCCAAAGATGAGGCACATCCCATATGTAGTGTTTGCACTCGCTTCGAAGCTTCTATGCCTGAAATCTAGACATAAAAGGAGGGGTGAAACACCCTACCTTTAACCCCTTAGAGTGCGCATTTAGAAGCGTTATGGTTCAAACGATTGAAAAAACATGCCCATAGATTGAACTTTGTGATTGGTTCTCGGGTTATTATTTACTGGTAAATTGTAGATTTTTAGTCCAACTTTGAGCAATCATAACTCTTAGCATACACATCCATTTTAAGTTATCTACCACTTGCTTTAAAGGTTAGGATGTGTCCTCTAATCATACCAAATTTCATGAGCAGAGTTAGTCATTTACCTTGCTTCTACTTTGTCACTATTTTGTTGCTCAATTAGGGATAACTCACCCCTAACTTGCACTAATAGTTCATGATTAGGACTTTCTATATGTAATACCATTCCATTCATACACTAACCATTCCCATGCATAATCATAGCTGGTTACACAAGCCAGCATCATCATTTATCATCACATACCATCAATGGCACATTTACAACTTATATTGGTATATACAGTGTACAACATAATGTAATACATTTCTTAAATTCTTTTCCTCTCTTTCTTGCTCCACTTCTTAATTTCTTCTCCTATCCTCTTGCACCTAGTATGGTCAGTTAAGAGAGGGTGAGATTAAGGAGAATTTCAGTAGCAAACATCACCATTTATGCATACGAGATGGATGCAAGTGTATGATATGGTTTTGTGCACAACTTTATCGTTTATGCGTGGTGAAATGCTATGGAAAGTAAGCTAGTTCATTCATATTCACATAACATAATGCCAAGGCATGCTTAACTAAACATAGCAATCATAATTCAACAGCATAGTTTAGTCACATCATGGCATTCATAACACATACACACATACACATCAAGCACACAAGAAAGGTAAGTTTGCTACCTTGTATCATAAGTTTTCTCTTGCTCTTCAACTTGCTCCCTTTTGCTTCCAACCGTTAAGGTTGCTTCCTTAACCTTTTTCATTCCTTTTCCTTGATGTCTCATGGTCCTAAATGCACCAAAACATTATTTCTATTCATTTATTAAAGCCATGGTAATCAACAACATTAATATTTTGTTTTCTGTGAGCTATATTAACTTCTAACTTTTGAGCTTGATTTCTAACCTTTCTAAAATTCATTCCACATGCTCTTTCCACACAATTTTACATGTATAATCCATTTCCAAGCTCAAAATAATCAAAATCAAACTCCTTCCCCATGAACCCGCCTTGACCGAATAGTATGCCTTTAGGGTCTAGAATTTCTATTTTCAATCCTAATGCTTCCAAACTTGTTTTCTCACCTTTACTCCACACAAATTTTTTATTTTAAACACATTGGAAGCATCAAAATCATCAAAATCCAATCCTAGCCTTAAGAACCAGCCCTGGTCAAAATATTACTCAAGTCACATAATCAAAAAATTTAACCAATTTTCAACATAAAACCACTTGATTCTTGTTCCTTTCAAGCCTCTAAATATTATTCTAACATCAATTTCATCTTCTCCTATTCTTAAAAATTTTGTGC
The DNA here is from genome assembly GCF_004799145.2 of Neltuma alba. Lineage (NCBI taxonomy): Eukaryota > Viridiplantae > Streptophyta > Magnoliopsida > Fabales > Fabaceae > Neltuma > Neltuma alba. The sequence continues at coordinate 33,403 of NW_021632773.1, read as the reverse complement.
AGCATAACCCCCTAGGGTTTCAAGCTCCAAAAATCATTAAAATCCATAACCAAGCTCAACAACAATAAGGGTAGTGAAAACTACATCAAAAACCACGAATATACCTTGTTTTAAAGCTTGATCTTGTATGGGACCACTTGGCCTTTCTTCCTCCCTCTTCTTTCTCTCTCTAGAAACCATTTTGCTATAGCTTCTCCAAGGTTTCCTCTAGGTTGGACGAAAATGAGGGAGGGGAGGTGGTATTTATAGAAAACAAGATTGAATTTGAGCCGTTGATCTTAAAAATACGTGACTTGATCTGGACTGTCCATTTTCTCTTTTTATCTTGTGATGACATGTGTCCTATGACATCATGCTTGCATCATCAGTCCACATGCTTTTAATCGAACTGTATACGTGTCTTGCATTCGACTATACACGTGTCTTGCATTCAACCGTACACATAATACCTTCTTTTCCCATCTAACCATACACTTGTCTCCTCCATATTCCTTCATCATTAAGGTATTAAAATAGGAAGAAAATTAATATTAAATTCATGTAAAATACAGCCCTTAGGATTCTTCCACCTATTTTGCCATTTTGTACCTTATAGGGTACTTTTTCGGGTCCTGACTTACCCAGAACCACTATGACATGTTTTGACACTATTTTCTCACCTCAAATAAATTCACATGGCATTATATAACATGCCCAAAGAGAGAGTGATGCTCTTCCCTTATTCTTCCATTAAAATAATTAAAATAATTAATAATATTTATTTCGAAGTAATCTTGACCGAATTCTTTCTATCGGTCCACAACTCCGAAAATCTATCTCTAGGTACCAATACTATTCATTCATCATGGATAATTCCTCTAATTTTTCTTAAGTTCAAAGTCAACCTCTAGACATTTGACTTTGACTTTCCTTGGATAGTGTATAAATAGGCTTTAAATTCCATTAAAGCCAACCTCTTTACTTTCTGGGAACGGAATTATTTTTAAAACCTATGATAATTCCTCAAGTATTTTTTTTCCATTTTCTTCCAATTATCTGAGGCCTCCCTATACTTTAAATAATTCATTTTTAGTAATATTCAAAATCAGTCACAACCCTGGGAATTCTACAAATTCCTTCTAGGGGCATTTTCGTCATTTTTAGCCTCATACAGGCCTTTAAACCTTATTCCTATTTTTCTAGAATTTTTTTGAAGTGTTCAAACCTTAACCTACTATTTCCTATTTTCTGGGATTTTTCTGGGATTTTTGGGCATAATTTCCATTTTTGCCCTTATCAGCCCAAAACTTTACAAAATTACGATTTTGCCCCTATTTGACTTAACCTCAAAATTCATCTCATTGAGGCCTCTAACATAACCTTTGGCCTATATTTATCTCTATTTCTCATTCCTAGGCCTCGAAACTTCTTCTGAGTCTCTAACTTCCTCTTTTCTCAGTCCTAGAAAACTTTCTCTTTGCGATTTAGTCCCTAGGAATCCTACTGTCCTTCTAGGGAATCTTTGGGGCCTCTGCCAAAAAGAATCAGGTATCCTACCCATTTCAGGCTAATTTTGGTACTTCTAGGCCCAAAATTCGGGATGTGACAAGGGGTGAGTCTAGTCATGAGATAATTGACAATATCAGCATACTAAGGCTCTTTAACAACCATAACACATAAAGCGGAATCAAGAAAAGAGTCACAAGTGAGTTCAGAAGAGTCTACTCCCCTCATGTCCTCTGGTAGCCTACTTAGGTGATCAGCTACTTGATTCGCTACCTCGACTCAATCTTTTATCTTAATATCAAACTCTTACAGAAGCAAAGCCCACCTTATCAATCTTAGCTTGGATTGTGGCTTCTTGAGTAGATAGTGGACAGCCATATGATCTGTAAACACAACTACTCAAGAATTAATTAGATATTGCCTAAACTTATCTAAGTTAAAAACAATAGCAAACATCTCCTTCTCAGTGGTGGTATAGTTGACTTAAGCTGGGTTAAGTGTTTTAGAAGCATAAGCTATGACTCTGGATTGCTTCTCCTTTTGACCAAGCATGGCACCTATTGCAAAATTGAAAGCATCACATGATAGTTTAAAGTGTAAATCCCAGTTAGATGCATTAAAATTAGAGGCGAAACAAGCATAGCTTTAAGAGTATCAAAGGCATGTCTCTATTTGTCATCAAAGTTAAATTCCATATCCTTTTTCAACAAAGTAGATAGGGGTAGGGCAACTTTACTAAAATCTTTAATAAATCACCGATAAAACCCTGCATTAGGTGGGGTAAGAAAGTGAGGAAATGACTTTAATCTTAGCCTTATCAACCTCAATCCCCTTTTAGGAGATTAGGTGGCCTAAAACTATCCCACATCTACCATAAAATGACATTTCTCAAAATTTAAGACCAACTTCTTATCCGCTCATCTCTCAAGAGCCTGCTTTAGGCTATTCAAGCACTGATCAAAACTCTCCCTATAGACTGTGAAGTCATCCATGAAGACTTTTATGTTTTTCTCAAGAAGATCACTGAAAATAGCCATCATGCACCTTTGAAAGGTTCCTGGAGCGTTATATAACCTAAATGGCATCCTACGATAAGCAAAGGTACCAAATGGGCATGTAAATGTGGTTTTGTCTTGATCCTTGGGGGCTGTGGGAACCTAAAAATAACCTGAAAAGCCATCTAAAAAGAAATAGTGTGATTTGCCAGACAACCTCTCTAACATTTGATCTATGGAAGGGATAGGGAAGTGATCCTTTCGTGTGGCATCATTAAGTTTTCTATAGTCTATGCACACATGCCATGAATTTTGCACCCTTGTAGGGATAAGCTCATCCCGTTCATTCTTAAGTACTGTCACCCTGCTCTTTTTGGGAACTACGTGTACCAGACTGACCTATTCGCTATCAAAAATAGGATAGATAATCCCTACACTCAAAAGCTTGGTAATCTCTTTCTTAACTACATCAAGGATAAGGGGGTTCAGTCTTCTTTGAGGTTGCCTCACTGGTTCTGATCCCTCACTAAGGAGAATCCTAGGTGTGTAAATAGCTGGACTAACTCTAGGAATATCTGCTAAGGTCTACCCTATTGCCTTCTTATGCTCCCTTAAAACAGATAAGAGTCTCTCATTCATATGATAGGTCGAACTGAAGCTTGAAATTAACTGCTTCAGGACCTACGTTTTATCCCTTAATATCTCCTTACTTTAATTCTTTTTATTTCTTTGACATACATAGCATGGGCTTAATCTTTCTCACTCATACTCATATACTTTCATTCATGCCATAAACATCCTAAGCATATACATTGAAGTAATAGCATTCATAACATAATTCACAGCATAGGAGAATTATACATTGAATTTTCATATCAATCATTTGCATTAATAATTCTCCACTTCTTCTCCTTGCTTCTCATGCCATTAGTGCCCATCATTGATTGACCTAAATGGTTGGTTAGGGAGGGGGTGAGATTCGGGGGAATCTCAGTAGCAAACAATACCACATAATCATGCTAGATGGATGCTAATGCACTACACGCAACTTGTTTATTCTCTTGTTAATTAGTGACATACTAGCATGCTCAAAGCTAACTTCTTGATGCATGGCCATGAAGACATAATCTACTCATCATGAATAGCAATTACAGCAGCTAAAACATGTCACAACAACATGCAAATAACATGTACACGGCAACACACAAGCATACCACATCAAGCAATGACAATAGGTAAGTTCACTACCTTGCACCTCAAGCTTTCCTCTTACTTTTCCTTTGACTCCCTTGACTTTCCAACCATGTGGGCATTCGGTCAACATCACTAAACATCCTCTTGGATGTTCCAAAGGTCCTAAACATAACCATAATGATGACACAATCTATTAGGACCACTAGATTGCATAAAGTTCAAAGCTAGCTCTCTTGAACCTCAACACTTTCTCTTAGTCTTAGGGTTTTCTTTCTAGCTTTTCTAACATAAATCTCATCATTTCCCATTCTTATGATCCATTTTTACCCCTGTTGGTCATAACTTTCTGAATTTACAGTTTAGTCCCTGCTTGGACTTAACTTCATTAATCCTCTCTTTGAGCTTTCTAACTTAACCTTTGGCTTGTGTCTAGTCTCTTCTCTCTCTCTGGGCCTTCAAGATTTTACTGGAGCCTCTAACTTTATTACATTTTGGCCCCTTAAAACTTTTACTTTACAGTTTAGTCCCTGAAACTACTTTGACTTCCTTTCTCATCTTTGGGACTTCTGCTCATAGGGGTCTGGTAACCTATTTAATTTAGGCTATTTCTGGAACTTCTAGGCTTAAAAGTCTGGATGTTACAATTCTCCCCCTCTCAAAAAAATTTCGTCCTCGAAATTTCGGGTCAAACCTCTATTCTTACCCTTAATGAGAGGTTACCTGAGGGGAGTATCCCTACTTATACTTAACTCTAGCCTTTTCAACTTTTCATTATACCTCATTTCCATGTTTCCACCTTGGCTTCATACTTACATAACTTGTCGTTCTAAACTTTTCTGTCATTCGTATGAGCATGGCCCTTGCTTTTAAGTATTTGGTCACCACTACTCACATTCTTCTGATACTTTAGGCTCATTCTTTCACCATAATACAATGATAGTGTGCCTGTCTTCATGGTATTTTACAATACCATGGCATTTCGGGTTCTCTTAATACAGCCTTTATCCATTCTTTGCTGTATACCCTACTATTCCTCTTTACTTTAAGGGCATATCTCCTTTCTTTCCTTCGTTGACTAGAACAGAATTGAGTCTAGTCTAATCGATAATAGACATGTCTGGAACAAGTCAAGGGTACTCTCTCTATATTAGTCCACCGCTGAAGGAGATTTCAGTATCTTAAACTCATCTCTGGTCATTGTCTTCCCAAAGAGGTACTATACTCTTACCCTTATGGCTCAGCTACTTTCTCTTAGGCTTGGTCTACTATGACCTCGAGAGCTACTGCGCTCTACCGTAAGCCTCTTTAGGATCCACTATGACCCTGGAATACTATCATCAATCTGAGCCATCTTAGAATCTCTAGGAGACTCTAAACCATAGAGTTGAGTAATAAAATAAGTCACCTCCACTCAGCTAGTAACTTGACTGATTATTCCCCAAGACTGCTCACAGATATCAGTATTGTCTTCTTAGGCATTGCTCAATCCTTTCTGTCAACTCCTGAAATTCTTAGCCTTTCCCTATTTCTTTAGCCCTTCGTTTTAGCTTCCTTAAGTCACTTTCCTTTCTTTGTGCCTTTCGAAGGCACTGGCTCATCTCTAGAGCCCATTAACTTGCTATTATATCAATGCCAACCTGCCTTGTCTTAGGACTCTATAGTCCTTGCTGTCTCTTAATAGTTTGGACAGCATCAGGAGAGGACTTATATCATCACATTCTCATTATCATTTAGTATTCCGTAGTACCCTACTAAGCTCGAGGAGCATCTGTTTGCATATCACACTTCTGTTGTCTTAACCAGTTTCACTCTCTCTCTGGGGTAAGGTCCTCCTGCGCCTTATCTCGGCTACTTCTGCTTTTCCTGTGGGAGGACAGATTGCTTTAACTGGAGCATCGTCAACTCAACCACTTGATTTCTATTTCATTCCTTCAGAGGATAGCTTACTCTTACTAGAGCAGCGTCACTCTGATCCAGAGAACCACTTCCCAATCTTAGAGAGGTACTTCATGGTCAAGACTTTCCTCATGCAATCTCGGCCAGGGTACATTCCTCAAATACCATATCCCTATCAAAGGGAGCCTCTCTACTAGATTACTCAATCTTATAAGCACTGGCATCTATCTATAGGAATCTCATTTCTTAGATTCCTTAATGGCCTAATTGCCATGGTTGCATACTCTTGGATACCTTAGAGACATAAAAGAATATCTTTTAGTCCTTAACATTATCATATATCTAAGCATCATCGAGCTCTAGGTATCACAAGGAACTTACTTATCTCTCTTTGTCTATTAGTTCCCAACGCAACCATCCACTATCATGTTCTTATTCATTTCCTTTCATCTCCATCCTCAAGAGGGATCTTACCTCACTTTATTCTTTCTAACTTTCTTTACCTCTTGACCAATTATTCTTATTGTCAGGTATTGATCACCATACCCTCATCCATCACAGCGAACATTTAATCACCTTGCTATGTGGTATCTAGGTTAGGTACCTAGGTCATCATTGACCTTTCATTTATTATCATCTAATCTCTGTCCCTCTTGGTTCATTATCCCTTAAGGATTTCTAACTCTATCCAGGGATTTGAACAAGCCTTAAACATCTCATTTTGTTACCATGCCTCTATCGAGGTCATATCGATTACTTAAGGTACAGGTTGATATTCAGTTCCCTTACTAGGGCATTGACTTATACCTCTGACTGGCTTATTGTATCCTTAACCATTTGTTTCTATGGTCAAATGCTAATCATAAAGTGACATATTACACAGCAGGCATTGATCATTAAAACATCTCCGCTGTGTGACCTTCCAGTCAGGCACCTTTAACTAATTACCCGAGGCTTAGGTTGTCACCCTGCTTCCCTATTAGGGTCTAGACTCTATTCTTTAATGGCTTACCATACTCTTAGCCATTACCCTCTAGAGACGTCTTTCAACTTTGACTTATTTCTTGGTCAAGCTCTCTTAGCCCAACCATTCCTCTCCTGAGGGGGAGTCTCTTAGCAGTGACTACCTATCTCTCAGGTTACTCTTTGTCATTCCTTACTTCTCTTCTATATCTATTTCCCTTAAAGAAAACACCTCAATATCTTAACCTCAATTGGACCAATCCTAGTCACCAGTTACTTTTCTAATTAGGTTTTCTCTCACACCAAGCGTTACTTGAACCAATACTCTGCTCATACCTTAGTCAGGACTTCTATCTGAACTTCCCAACGGTTACCTATCATTAGGTTACTTTTGCCTAAGCACACTCAACTAACAGTGTTGATAGGCTCAAACCCTAGTACATTGCTATCTTAGGCCCTTCTTATTCTACCTTTAGTCAGGTCTGTTCAGCTTACATTCTTATCTCTCTCCTTATCTTAAGGATTTACCTGTCAATACTCAGTCTGTCTCTGTGTCACAAGGGTTCTTCCTGTATCTAGAGCTAGCCTGAATGTCTCTTTTTCCAGGTCTTATGGCTCCAACTCCTCTAACTTTGGCTTTCCTCTATTAATCGGAAGGAAATTGAATCCAGCTTAATTAATGATAAGGTTATCTGGAAGGAAATCATGGGTACTCTCTCAGTACTGGTTTACAACTGAAGGAGGTTTCCACATCCTCAACTTGTCCCTGGTCTCCATCTTCCCAAATAGGTACCAATCTCTGGGAGACTTAGACCATAGGACTAAGTGAAGTTATCTCCACTCAGTTGGTCACCATACTAATAATTCCCCAAAATTGTTCCAAGAACCAATACCATTTTCTTAAGCCTCCTGTCAATTCCTTAGGCTACCTACTCGTCTCTTTAGGTGCCTAAGCCAATCTGTCTTAGGAGTTCTCTTACTCCTCCAGCTGCTCTTACCGTCTCTTACTACTTTAGAATAGTACAGAGAGAGGACTTATGCAACTTCTCTTTTCTCTACTTTACTTTTCAGTACGAGCATACTCTAACATGCATAATGTCTGACATTTTAATGCAAGGAGTGTAAGCTCTTACTGGTTGCTATGTCCATAGCATGCCAACCGAACATCTTATCCCTACAAGAGGGAGCTTCTTTTCTGTTTACAGCTGCTTCTGAAGTCATAGGGAGAGGACTTTTGAGGTTCTTTTTCTTTCTGCTTACTCTAGTACTCTGCTAAGCTCAGGTACATCTAAGCCTAGCTTTATTCTTGGCTAGTCGTGCTTCCATTAGGTAAGGTCAACTCCACTTGCCTTGCCTCGGCTGCTTCCCTTTCCCTGATCGGATAGGGCCTTTTGCTCCATCTAGAGCAGTGTCAATTCTGACTTGGAGGACCAATTCCTATTTTCTCTAGGAAGATTCCTGGCCAAGAACTTATCCCTTGGAAAAGGTGCCTCTCAACCTAACCCCACGTGACTAAGTATCTCTTAACATCATTGGGAACATGCCAATCTTATAATGCTAGTTCCCCGCATGGCTATCTATCTCATTCTTACCTCTTTCTCTTCTTTTTAAACTCTAAGAATTCTACTAGGGTTATCTACCTTGACTTCACTATCTCCATGTTCCTATTTATCTATTCAGGAACTTGAGATAGCTACTCTATCATAGTGCCCCATCTCTAACGAGGCTTTAAGAGTTTGCTCAGCTTAAGTGGCCACTACACCCTCTTAGCGGTGTACAGACTCAACCCCTAACTATCTTGTTCAACTCATCATTACTCTTCCTCTTGAGGGGGAATCTGATAGCTTTTAAATAGTGGCTACAATCCTCTCTCTGAGCTCTATCAGTCTTACTCTCAGGGACCTCATAGTCCATCAAGTCGTGCCAAGATATCACCTTAGCATCTGAGAGTCACTATCTCTACTCGTCATGATCAGAATTCTTATTCGTTACGATGAAAGTCATCACCTCCTTTGATGATCACTTTTGTATTCTTTCATTGTCACCAATTTCTTTGGTTCATCACGACAAAACATACTTTCTCTTACTTCTGCTAGTTTTACTTAGCTTTGTTCATCGTAACCTTAACTGCTGCCTGAAGGACTTTCATGTCCTAGCCTTATTGTGATCCCCAACTAAGTCAACTATTTCCTTTCAAGCAATGAAGGAAGGGTCTGGCTCACAACTCTAGGTGATTAGCACTTTTGCTTTCCCTTATCCTCAGGGATTACCGGCGGCAGAAAGTGATCTTTAGCTCTTCCTAGCTTTTATATCCATTTAGGAATCAAAGATAGCTACTTTGATTATGCTGCCTTAACCTCGTATCAAGGCTACAGTAACTGTATCTAACTTAGGTTGCCACTTGACCCTCTTTCTTCTAGGGTTGAGACTCATACCTCTATCTAGCTTATGAGCCATTATCCCTTTCTCTTTAGAGGGAAGTCTCTTTATCTTTACACAGTGGCTACCTTCCTCTGCGTATAACTTCTTATCATTATTTTATCTGTACCTTTCTAACAGAGGATCACAACTTCACTTAAAGATCCTTATTACTTATTTTCCCTAGAGCATTCACCTCCAATCCATAATCTTAGTTGGACCTTAGCTAGTATTCCACTACTAGCTCTAACCTGAATTGGGCTTTTCTAAATTCTTGCAGATAGTTCTCTTCTTCCTATGCCAGAACCTCTGCTCTGATACCAAAAATGTCACACCTTACTTATATAGTACCTTAGCAGTCATTTAGAACCATTCCAAACCACTTTGGATGGTCTTAAACTTGAAAATTTCAATTTGGACGTTAATTTTCGAAAAATTACTGTTCACTATCTAGTTTTCAGATTACAGGTCCAACTTTGGAAAATCATAACTAATTCTAGAAAAATCGTATGGAAGTGTTCCAAAATTCTACGGAAAGATCTTTCAATGCTCTTTAAGGGAAAAATACTCAATTGGACTTATTCTTGCCCAATTCGTACAATTTATTAGATTAAGATTACTATTCATTTGGTAAAATCTGGACTTTCCAGGTTCTGCGCCTTAACTTCAAAAATTCATATCTCATTGTATACAAATCCAAATGATGTGATTTACCACTTATTTTAAAGCTTGGGATATGCATTATAAGTGTACCAAATTCCGTAGCTTAACTCATTCATATGATAGGTCGAACTGAAACTTGAAATTAACTGCTTCAGGACCTACGTTTTATCCCTTAATATCTCCTTACTTTAATTCTTTTTATTTCTTTGACATACATAGCATGGGCTTAATCTTTCTTATGCATACTCATATACTTTCATTCATGCCATAAACATCCTAAGCATATACATTGAAGTAATAGCATTCATAACATAATTCACAGCATAGGAGAATTATACATTGAATTTTCATATCAATCATTTGCATTAATAATTCTCCACTTCTTCTCCTTGCTTCTCATGCCATTAGTGCCCATCATTGATTGACCTAAATGGTTGGTTAGGGAGGGGGTGAGATTCGGGGGAATCTCAGTAGCAAACAATACCACATAATCATGCTAGATGGATGCTAATGCACTACACGCAACTTGTTTATTCTCTTGTTAATTAGTGACATACTAGCATGCTCAAAGCTAACTTCTTGATGCATGGCCATGAAGACATAATCTACTCATCATGAATAGCAATTACAGCAGCTAAAACATGTCACAACAACATGCAAATAACATGTACACGGCAACACACAAGCATACCACATCAAGCAATGACAATAGGTAAGTTCACTACCTTGCACCTCAAGCTTTCCTCTTACTTTTCCTTTGACTCCCTTGACTTTCCAACCATGTGGGCATTCGGTCAACATCACTAAACATCCTCTTGGATGTTCCAAAGGTCCTAAACATAACCATAATGATGACACAATCTATTAGGACCACTAGATTGCATAAAGTTCAAAGCTAGCTCTCTTGAACCTCAACACTTTCTCTTAGTCTTAGGGTTTTCTTTCTAGCTTTTCTAACATAAATCTCATCATTTCCATTCTTATGATCCATTTTTACCCCTGTTGGTCATAACTTTCTGAATTTACAGTTTAGTCCCTGCTTGGACTTAACTTCATTAATCCTCTCTTTGAGCTTTCTAACTTAACCTTTGGCTTGTGTCTAGTCTCTTCTCTCTCTCTGGGCCTTCAAGATTTTACTGGAGCCTCTAACTTTATTACATTTTGGCCCCTTAAAACTTTTACTTTACAGTTTAGTCCCTGAAACTACTTTGACTTCCTTTCTCATCTTTGGGACTTCTGCTCATAGGGGTCTGGTAACCTATTTAATTTAGGCTATTTCTGGAACTTCTAGGCTTAAAAGTCTGGATGTTACAATTCTCCCCCTCTCAAAAAAAATTTCGTCCTCGAAATTTCGGGTCAAACCTCTATTCTTACCCTTAATGAGAGGTTACCTGAGGGGAGTATCCCTACTTATACTTAACTCTAGCCTTTTCAACTTTTCATTATACCTCATTTCCATGTTTCCACCTTGGCTTCATACTTACATAACTTGTCGTTCTAAACTTTTCTGTCATTCGTATGAGCATGGCCCTTGCTTTTAAGTATTTGGTCACCACTACTCACATTCTTCTGATACTTTAGGCTCATTCTTTCACCATAATACAATGATAGTGTGCCTGTCTTCATGGTATTTTACAATACCATGGCATTTCGGGTTCTCTTAATACAGCCTTTATCCATTCTTTGCTGTATACCCTACTATTCCTCTTTACTTTAAGGGCATATCTCCTTTCTTTCCTTCGTTGACTAGAACAGAATTGAGTCTAGTCTAATCGACAATAGACATGTCTGGAACAAGTCAAGGGTACTCTCTCTATATTAGTCCACCGCTGAAGGAGATTTCAGTATCTTAAACTCATCTCTGGTCATTGTCTTCCCAAAGAGGTACTATACTCTTACCCTTATGGCTCAGCTACTTTCTCTTAGGCTTGGTCTACTATGACCTCGAGAGCTACTGCGCTCTACCGTAAGCCTCTTTAGGATCCACTATGACCCTGGAATACTATCATCAATCTGAGCCATCTTAGAATCTCTAGGAGACTCTAAACCATAGAGTTGAGTAATAAAATAAGTCACCTCCACTCAGCTAGTAACTTGACTGATTATTCCCCAAGACTGCTCACAGATATCAGTATTGTCTTCTTAGGCATTGCTCAATCCTTTCTGTCAACTCCTGAAATTCTTAGCCTTTCCCTATTTCTTTAGCCCTTCGTTTTAGCTTCCTTAAGTCACTTTCCTTTCTTTGTGCCTTTCGAAGGCACTGGCTCATCTCTAGAGCCCATTAACTTGCTATTATATCAATGCCAACCTGCCTTGTCTTAGGACTCTATAGTCCTTGCTGTCTCTTAATAGTTTGGACAGCATCAGGAGAGGACTTATATCATCACATTCTCATTATCATTTAGTATTCCGTAGTACCCTACTAAGCTCGAGGAGCATCTGTTTGCATATCACACTTCTGTTGTCTTAACCAGTTTCACTCTCTCTCTGGGGTAAGGTCCTCCTGCGCCTTATCTCGGCTACTTCTGCTTTTCCTGTGGGAGGACAGATTGCTTTAACTGGAGCATCGTCAACTCAACCACTTGATTTCTATTTCATTCCTTCAGAGGATAGCTTACTCTTACTAGAGCAGCGTCACTCTGATCCAGAGAACCACTTCCCAATCTTAGAGAGGTACTTCATGGTCAAGACTTTCCTCATGCAATCTCGGCCAGGGTACATTCCTCAAATACCATATCCCTATCAAAGGGAGCCTCTCTACTAGATTACTCAATCTTATAAGCACTGGCATCTATCTATAGGAATCTCATTTCTTAGATTCCTTAATGGCCTAATTGCCATGGTTGCATACTCTTGGATACCTTAGAGACATAAAAGAATATCTTTTTAGTCCTTAACATTATCATATATCTAAGCATCATCGAGCTCTAGGTATCACAAGGAACTTACTTATCTCTCTTTGTCTATTAGTTCCCAACGCAACCATCCACTATCATGTTCTTATTCATTTCCTTTCATCTCCATCCTCAAGAGGGATCTTACCTCACTTTACTCTTTCTAACTTTCTTTACCTCTTGACCAATTATTCTTATTGTCAGGTATTGATCACCATACCCTCATCCATCACAGCGAACATTTAATCACCTTGCTATGTGGTATCTAGGTTAGGTACCTAGGTCATCATTGACCTTTCATTTATTATCATCTAATCTCTGTCCCTCTTGGTTCATTATCCCTTAAGGATTTCTAACTCTATCCAGGGATTTGAACAAGCCTTAAACATCTCATTTTGTTACCATGCCTCTATCGAGGTCATATCGATTACTTAAGGTACAGGTTGATATTCAGTTCCCTTACTAGGGCATTGACTTATACCTCTGACTGGCTTATTGTATCCTTAACCATTTGTTTCTATGGTCAAATGCTAATCATAAAGTGACATATTACACAGCAGGCATTGATCATTAAAACATCTCCGCTGTGTGACCTTCCAGTCAGGCACCTTTAACTAATTACCCGAGGCTTAGGTTGTCACCCTGCTTCCCTATTAGGGTCTAGACTCTATTCTTTAATGGCTTACCATACTCTTAGCCATTACCCTCTAGAGACGTCTTTCAACTTTGACTTATTTCTTGGTCAAGCTCTCTTAGCCCAACCATTCCTCTCCTGAGGGGGAGTCTCTTAGCAGTGACTACCTATCTCTCAGGTTACTCTTTGTCATTCCTTACTTCTCTTCTATATCTATTTCCCTTAAAGAAAACACCTCAATATCTTAACCTCAATTGGACCAATCCTAGTCACCAGTTACTTTTCTAATTAGGTTTTCTCTCACACCAAGCGTTACTTGAACCAATACTCTGCTCATACCTTAGTCAGGACTTCTATCTGAACTTCCCAACGGTTACCTATCATTAGGTTACTTTTGCCTAAGCACACTCAACTAACAGTGTTGATAGGCTCAAACCCTAGTACATTGCTATCTTAGGCCCTTCTTATTCTACCTTTAGTCAGGTCTGTTCAGCTTACATTCTTATCTCTCTCCTTATCTTAAGGATTTACCTGTCAATACTCAGTCTGTCTCTGTGTCACAAGGGTTCTTCCTGTATCTAGAGCTAGCCTGAATGTCTCTTTTTCCAGGTCTTATGGCTCCAACTCCTCTAACTTTGGCTTTCCTCTATTAATCGGAAGGAAATTGAATCCAGCTTAATTAATGATAAGGTTATCTGGAAGGAAATCATGGGTACTCTCTCAGTACTGGTTTACAACTGAAGGAGGTTTCCACATCCTCAACTTGTCCCTGGTCTCCATCTTCCCAAATAGGTACCAATCTCTGGGAGACTTAGACCATAGGACTAAGTGAGTATCTCCACTCAGTTGGTCACCATACTAATAATCCCCAAAATTGTTCCAAGAACCATACCATTTTCTTAAGCCTCCTGTCAATTCCTTAGGCTACCTACTCGTCTCTTTAGGTGCCTAAGCCAATCTGTCTTAGGAGTTCTCTTACTCCTCCAGCTGCTCTTACCGTCTCTTACTACTTTAGAATAGTACAGAGAGAGGACTTATGCAACTTCTCTTTTCTCTACTTTACTTTTCAGTACGAGCATACTCTAACATGCATAATGTCTGACATTTTAATGCAAGGAGTGTAAGCTCTTACTGGTTGCTATGTCCATAGCATGCCAACCGAACATCTTATCCCTACAAGAGGGAGCTCTTTTCTGTTTACAGCTGCTTCTGAAGTCATAGGGAGAGGACTTTTGAGGTTCTTTTTCTTTCTGCTTACTCTAGTACTCTGCTAAGCTCAGGTACATCTAAGCCTAGCTTTATTCTTGGCTAGTCGTGCTTCCATTAGGTAAGGTCAACTCCACTTGCCTTGCCTCGGCTGCTTCCCTTTCCCTGATCGGATAGGGCCTTTTGCTCCATCTAGAGCAGTGTCAATTCTGACTTGGAGGACAATTCCTATTTTCTCTAGGAAGATTCCTGGCCAAGAACTTATCCCTTGGAAAAGGTGCCTCTCAACCTAACCCCACGTGACTAAGTATCTCTTAACATCATTGGGAACATGCCAATCTTATAATGCTAGTTCCCGCATGGCTATCTATCTCATTCTTACCTTTTCTTTCTTTTTAAACTCTAAGAATTCTACTAGGGTTATCTACCTTGACTTCACTATCTCCATGTTCCTATTTATCTATTCAGGAACTTGAGATAGCTACTCTATCATAGTGCCCCATCTCTAACGAGGCTTTAAGAGTTTGCTCAGCTTAAGTGGCCACTACACCCTCTTAGCGGTGTACAGACTCAACCCCTAACTATCTTGTTCAACTCATCATTACTCTTCCTCTTGAGGGGGGAATCTGATAGCTTTTAAATAGTGGCTACAATCCTCTCTCTGAGCTCTATCAGTCTTACTCTCAGGGACCTCATAGTCCATCAAGTCGTGCCAAGATATCACCTTAGCATCTGAGAGTCACTATCTCTACTCGTCATGATATCAGAATTCTTATTCGTTACGATGAAAGTCATCACCTCCTTTGATGATCACTTTTGTATTCTTTCATTGTCACCAATTTCTTTGGTTCATCACGCACAAAACATACTTTCTCTTACTTCTGCTAGTTTACTTAGCTTTGTTCATCGTAACTTAACTGCTGCCTGAAGGACTTTCATGTCCTAGCCTTATTGTGATCCCCAACTAAGTCAACTATTTCCTTTCAAGCAATGAAGGAAGGGTCTGGCTCACAACTCTAGGTGATTAGCACTTTTGCTTTCCTTATCCTCAGGGATTACCGGCGGCAGAAAGTGATCTTTAGCTCTTCCTAGCTTTTATATCCATTTAGGAATCAAAGATAGCTACTTTGATTATGCTGCCTTAACCTCGTATCAAGGCTACAGTAACTGTATCTAACTTAGGTTGCCACTTGACCCTCTTTCTTCTAGGGTTGAGACTCATACCTCTATCTAGCTTATGAGCCATTATCCCTTTCTCTTTAGAGGGAAGTCTCTTATCTTTACACAGTGGCTACCTTCCTCTGCGTATAACTTCTTATCATTATTTTATCTGTACCTTTCTAACAGAGGATCACAACTTCACTTAAAGATCCTTATTACTTATTTTCCCTAGAGCATTCACCTCCAATCCATAATCTTAGTTGGACCTTAGCTAGTATTCCTACTAGCTCTAACCTGAATTGGGCTTTTTCTAAATTCTTGCAGATAGTTCTCTTCTTCCTATGCCAGAACCTCTGCTCTGATACCAAAAAATGTCACACCTTACTTATATAGTACCTTAGCAGTCATTTAGAACCATTCCAAACCACTTTGGATGGTCTTAAACTTGAAAATTTCAATTTGGACGTTAATTTTCGAAAAATTACTGTTCACTATCTAGTTTTCAGATTACAGGTCCAACTTTGGAAAATCATAACTAATTCTAGAAAAATTGTATGGAAGTGTTCCAAAATTCTACGGAAAGCTCTTTCAATGCTCTTTAAGGGAAAAATACTCAATTGGACTTATTCTTGCCCAATTCGTACAATTATTTATTAGATTAAGA
The DNA here is from genome assembly GCF_004799145.2 of Neltuma alba. NCBI lineage: Eukaryota > Viridiplantae > Streptophyta > Magnoliopsida > Fabales > Fabaceae > Neltuma > Neltuma alba. The sequence goes on along the minus strand of NW_021632773.1, from coordinate 17,230 downwards.
TTACTATTCATTTGGTAAAATCTGGACTTTCCAGGTTCTGTGCCTTAACTTCAAAAATTCATATCTCATTGTATACACATCCAAATGATGTGATTTACCACTAATTTAAAGCTTGGGATATGCATTATAAGTGTACCAAATTCGTAGCTAGCTTAACTCATTCATATGATAGGTCGAACTGAAACTTGAAATTAACTGCTTCAGGACCTACGTTTTATCCCTTAATATCTCCTTACTTTAATTCTTTTTATTTCTTTGACATACATAGCATGGGCTTAATCTTCTCATTTCATACTATATATTCATTCATGCCCATAAACATCCTAAGCATATACATTGAAGTAATAGCATTCATAACATAATTCACAGCATAGGAGAATATACATTGAATTTTCATATCAATCATTTGCATTAATAATTCTCCACTTCTTCTCCTTGCTTCTCATGCCATTAGTGCCCATCATTGATTGACCTAAATGGTTGGTTAGGGAGGGGGTGAGATTCGGGGGAATCTCAGTAGCAAACAATACCACATAATCATGCTAGATGGATGCTAATGCACTACACGCAACTTGTTTATTCTCTTGTTAATTAGTGACATACTAGCATGCTCAAAGCTAACTTCTTGATGTATGGCCATGAAGACATAATCTACTCATCATGAATAGCAATTACAGCAGCTAAAACATGTCACAACAACATGCAAATAAATGTACACGGCAACACACAAGCATACCACATCAAGCAATGACAATAGGTAAGTTCACTACCTTGCACCTCAAGCTTTCCTCTTACTTTTCCTTTGACTCTCTTGACTTTCCAAACATGTGGGCATTCGGTCAACATCACTAAACATCCTCTTGGATGTTCCAAAGGTCCTAAACATAACCATAATGATGACACAATCTATTAGGACCACTAGATTGCATAAAGTTCAAAGCTAGCTCTCTTGAACCTCAACACTTTCTTAGTCTTAGGGTTTTCTTTCTAGCTTTTCTAACATAAATCTCATCATTTCCCATTCTTATGATCCATTTTACCCCTGTTGGTCATAACTTTCTGAATTTACAGTTTAGTCCCTGCTTGGACTTAACTTCATTAATCCTCTCTTTGAGCTTTCTAACTAAACCTTTGGCCTGTGTCTAGTCTCTCTCTCTCTCTGGGCCTTCAAGACTTTACTGGAGCCTCTAACTTTATTACATTTGGCCCCTTAAAACTTTTACTTGCAGTTTAGTCCCTGAAACTACTTTGACTTCCTTTCTCATCTTTGGGACTTCTGCTCACAGGGGTCTGGTAACCTATTTAATTTAGGCTATTTCTGGAACTTCTAGGCTTAAAAGTCTGGATGTTACAGTTAGCAATAATAACAAGTAATTGTTCATTAGACTCAAGAAAAGCATATTTCAGAGTATGGGGTAGGGGTTTCAAATCAAGTATGAGTGGTTGCACAACAGAGAAGAGATCAGTTTATGAAATTCAGAGAGAATAGATTACTCCCTTTCTTTCAACCAATGATAGCTGTGGCTAAATATGATCAGCTTTGCAGTAGCCCTCCTCTCCAAGAGTTGAACCAACTTTAAGTTGATCTACAACAACAACCACCTTAGAGGGATTCTTTTGCATAATCATCTCCATTATCTTTAACTAGGCATTGAGTTTGTTTATTCTCCATTGCAGTATCAGCTTCCATAATGCTAGGGCAATCTAAAATATCAACAGAAAACCCTTTCCCAAGGGGACCATCAGTGATAATAGAGGAATCACAATTTAAATTCGAATCAGTCGATGATATAAAGAATGTATGCGGGATGGAAAGCATGCAATTAACTACAATACAGTCAAGGCATGTCACGTCACCACAAATGAACAAGTAGAAAGAGATGAAAAAGAAGAAACAGATTTATCTTCATTAGTAGAATCAATAGAGTAAAGGTCAGAGTAAAAAGAATCATTTGCAATTCAATTTCAGAGCAAGCATCCTCAATAGCAATGTCTATCATGTTAACACCTAAAAGTGAATAGTCCTCATAAGGATGTTTCATTGCTTCATAAATGTTAAAAGAAACCTTATCATCACCGCTTTCTATTATAATGGTGCCCTCTTTCATGCTGATCATGGCATTAACAATCCTTAAAAAAGGTCAACGAAGGATTTATGTGGTGTTATTTACAAGCTTAGAAGACATGTCAAGCACATAAAAATCAGCGGGAAAAACCAAATCCTTAACTTGGACCAAAATATCCTCAATAATGCCCTCAGGGTACCTAATAGTCCGATTAGCTAGTTAGAGTACAACAATAGTAGACTTAAGAGTCTTGACTCCTAGTGAAGTGTAAATGGACTTAGGCATGACATTAACGGCTGCTCCTAGATCTAGCAGGGCTCCCCCTATAGTGACTTTTCTTATAGTGCAAGGAATAGTGAAAGATCTAGGGTCTTGACATTTTACTGGGATTTAGGGTTAAACAACAAAAGGCAGAAACATTAGAGGGCAATTAGACTCTTTCATTAGGTTTAAATCTCCTCTTTTGTGTACACAACTCTTTTAGAACTTTGGCATATTTAGGAATCTTTTTAAGTAGGTCAAGCAAGGGTATATTCACTTCTACCTTCCTAAAAGTCTCAAGCAACTCATGATCTTGCCTTTTATTGCCCATTTTTCATTTTTCAAGTAAGAATAAGGAAGAGGTAGTTCATTGATATTTACCTCCTTACCTTCTTTGCTCAAGGCTCTATGCTTGTGTGGTTCAAATTCCTTTGTATTCCCCTTGCCATCATGCTTGGTAGTGGACTCCTTCCGTCGTAATTTCATTTCCTTAGAGCTTTTGGACTTCTTGACCTTTTGAGGTGGTGATGAGGCAGCTCATCACAAGTGACCTCCTCATCAACATCCTCATCCTCCTTTTCATTAAACTTTACTTGCTTCCCACTTCAAAGAGTGATAGCATTCAAACCCTTAGGGTTTATAACAGTGTTGGAGGGAATAGTGCTGCTGCTCCTAGCTTGCTGTTCACTCATGTTATTAGATAGCTGAGTCATATATGAATTAATGTTCTCAACCTTTGTCTCCCAATGTTCCATCATTTTCTCTAGGGCACTAAATCTGGCATCATTTTTAGAGGAGTCCTGTTGAATCAAAGAAGCTAAAGAGTTGAACTGATTAGCATTAGAAGTCCTTTCTTCTTGCATCAAAGCCATCATATTATGCAGGAGTTGATTTGTGTCTTCTTTTAGAGAAATGGTTAAAGCCTGAGGTTGGTTTTGGAAATGGTTTGAGGATGAACCAGCTCCTCCACTCTTCTAAAATCTGTTTTGAGGTCTACTCTCTTCATTCCTCTCACCAAGTTAAGGGTTTGCTTTCCACCCCTCGTTTATAAGTATTAGAGTAAGGGTCCTACTTTTGGTTGATCAGATCCCAGGCCTCTTTAGCAGTGGAGTCTATCAAAGATCCTCCTAATGCAGCATCTAACATACCCTTCTCTTGGTTCTTTAACCCATCATAAAAATATTGCACCACTTGTTCATCCAGAATTTGATGGTGTGTGCGTCTTGAGAGCAGGCCTTGGAATCTATTCCAATAGTCATAAAAGACTTATCATAATCTTACTTAGCTGAATAGATCTCCTTTCTTATTGATGAAGTTTGAGAAGCTAGAAAGTATTCTCCAAGAATGCTTTTCTTAAGTTCCTCCAACTATGACATGCATCAGCCACATGCCTTGGAAGGCTCATGTAACACTCTCGAGCTTTACCCTCCAATGATAAATAGAAGACCTTCCACGGCACTTGATCCAACGATGCTCTCATAGGCTTCATGCTCTAACAAACCATAGAAAGGGATTACAAAATGAATAAGGATCTTCTATTGTCATGCCATGAAATTTTGGAAGTGAGTTAATCAATAAACCTTTAATTTCAAAGTTAACTTCAAAATTTGGACATGCAGTAGTAAAAGGGTCAAAATTGACATCAGATGTGGTGGCTTCCCTAATTGTTCTTCTTCTAGGGTGCCCATTATTTTCTCCCACTCTCTCTTGTTCTCCATTTTCTCTGTTAGCACCATTCCTCATTTGGTTAGCATTAGGGTTACGATTAGGTGGGTTAGGTGGTAAATCAACCATGATCTCTTCTTCAATAGGTTCACTCTTGCTACTAGATAGGCTAGATTCCACAAAGATGTTTCTCTTGTTCAACCACTAATTCACATGTCCCTTCAACTCTCTTTTCTCTTTTTATCTCTCTAAGTCTTCTCTCAATCTCAGGGTTAAAGGGTACAAGCTTGGTTTTTTGTGCAGGCATGCAAGAACAAAATCACAGAGAAAGAGCAAATAAAATTGACTTGTAGCACACAAAGTCAGAAAAACTATGAACTATGATGGATCCAAGTGTATGTATGAGTATAGGTGTCTATGAGCTGAATGTAGCAGTTTGCCATAGCGAAAGCAGAGGTTGGCCACGGCAAAAGGTGTCCAGAGAGGGATCCTCGTGAATTTTTGGCTAGTTGGCCACAGTAAAACTAAGGGTTTGCCACGACAAAAGGCCACAAAGAGCAAGACAGAGTTCTGGACGATGCAGATGCAGAGTGAAAATGTAAAAGTGTAGAAAATCAGTATATTGTTTGTATATTCAAAAATTTTGATGCTATGCAAAAAGAAAACCTATACTATGAACAAGTATGCACTTAAGTTATCTAAAATGCAATCTAAGAAGGCACTTAAGTTATCTAAAATGCAATCTAAGAATCTGGGCTTCCCATGGTGGAGGTTGACAGTGGAAAATAGAAGAAATCAAGGTTAGATGAGAGAAAGATGAGAGAGAATGGATATGGAGGCTGTGATAGGAGTGATGAAGTTACTACACCGAAATGGGCTTTTAAACTAGTAGTGAGGTGTACTGGATCGGTTTGTGAGAGTAGGTAGGTAAAATTTCTGAAAATGGTTCACAGTTGGGTTGCTGATTCAACGAATTCACTTCAACGAAGGTATGATTTTGCCACGGTGAACTATGACCGAGAGCTCTTCTACTTGATGATGTGTCTTCATCGTGGCGAAGTCACTTTATGGCCGTGATGAACTTTCCTAGAGGAATCTTCAGGTGGAAAATCCTTACTTCACCGCGGTGTAGGTGATTAGAAATAAGGAACATTCCTAAATAATTAAGGGTAAAAAATGACAAGGAGAAATAGAAGAATTTTAGTGAAAATGATTATTATGATTTTCCAAGCCAATTATGGAAATTTGACTAATTAAGGAAAATTAGTCACAGATAATTACAGAAAAATATTGTCAAGTCTTGGAAAATTAAGAAAAAATAAGGATAATATTCTTTGAGAATTATATGGGATTATAAAATTGGTTTCATGGCCAAAATTTTTCTTAGAGAAATTATAAAGGATTTAAGGGTAATTTAGCCTAATTAAGGGCTTTTATTTAAAAATTCTAAATAAATATTTTTAAGGAGAATAAAATTCCAATAAAATTCATTCATATGATATCCCAAGGAATTATAAGAGATTATAGAATTAAAAGAAGACCCTCAAGTTGTAACATCCAAATTTTTGGGCCTAGAAGTACCAGAAATAGCCTGGATTGAATAGGCTACCGACCCCTGTGAGCAGAAGTCCCAAAAATGAGAAAGGAAGTTTAAAGCAGTTTCGGGGACTAAACTGCAAAGTAAAAGTTTTCAAGGGCTCGAGTATAATCAAGGCTAGAGGCTCTAGTAAAGTCTCAAAGGCCCAAAAAGAGAAAAGAGGCTAGATACAGGCCAAAGGGTAAGTTAGAACCTTAAAGAGAGAATTATATGAAGCTAAGTCCAAGCAGGGACTAAACTGTAAATTCTGAAAGTTGACTAACAGGGGTAAAAATGGAAGAGTGTACAGAAAATTCTAAGAAAAATCCCAGAAAATGGGAAATAATATTCTAAGACTCTTCTGTGAAGAGAAATGACCAAAAATACCCCTGAGGCAACTTAAATGGAATTTATGAGGTTATGGTAGTAAAAAGTACACTGTCGAGGTAATTATTTAAATAGTCAAGAGACCTCAAAAATGTACGTAAAAATGAGGTTAATGGTTGAAAGGTTATACTAATTTATAAATTAGTCCTGCAACCAAAAGGCCAGTGGAATGGCTTTAATAATTAAAGAGCTGATTGTGCCAATAAAAGGGTATTTTAATAAACAATTTTTATACAAAGCTTAAAGGAAGTGTTATGGCTTGAGAAAATTCATAGATTCTCTAAAATGAAGAAGAATTTATGAAGTAGACAGAAGAATTTTCTGAACTCCGGAAGGCCATAAAGAAAGTCGGAGAAACATAGGCCAGTAAAATAGGAGGAAACTAAGGGTTAAGTTTAGATCCAACGGTTATGATCTAATCTCCCTTTTCCTCCACCATTTTCATGACACGTGGCCTCTTCTAGAAGCATGATGCAAGGATAATGTAATAAGATGATGCAATGATGATGCAAAAAGTCCACTTGAACTTCCAAATCCTTGCCCTTACTCCTTCTTCTAGCTACCAAGGGCATTTTGGTCCATTCAAGGCAAATTTTTGCCTATAAATAGGCACTCCCTCCCCTCATATTTCGGCCAAGCAAGGGAACCATAGGGAAAACTCTACCGCTCTTGCATCTAGAGAGAGAAAGAGCTATTTCTAGTGAGAGAAGGTCCACCTAAGTTCAAGCTTCAAGATCAAGGTATGTGGTGGTTGTAGCATCTGATTTGATACCTATTTCAAATTATTTACTGTTCATATCTGATTTTGAAATTTGGCATGCTTAAAGTAAATTCTGTGAGCTTTAAATCCATGGGTAGAACACTTCATTTGGATATGTGTACGATTTATGGTGATTTTTCAAAGTTAGGGTTTGAAATCTAGAAACAGTGTTGAACTTTTGGAAGAGTTTCGAGTTCCGTACAATTCCGGTGCTGTTCAGCATAGAATTGGTTCCTGAAAATATTTTCCTTTAAAGTTAACTTAAGGAGATTCCAGTGAGACTTGGAACCATTCAATTTTGATTTTTCTAGAATAATTATGAATTTTCAAAATTGAGCAAGAATTCTGAAATTTCTGTCGTGAACAGTACCAGCGCGAACAATAATTTTTAGATTTGATCTTCTTGAATCTAAGGCCATCTAAAGTGGTCCTAGTTGACAAGAAATGGATCTTAAGGATGGGAAATGATAATATTATGTTAGAAAAGTTGGAAAGAAAACCCTAAGACTAAGAGAAAGGGTTGAGGTTCAAGAGGGATAGTCTTGAACTTTATGTAATCTAGTGGTCCTAATGGATTGTATGATCATTATGGTTATATTTAGAACCTTTGGAACATCCAAGAGGATGTTTGATGATGTTCATCCAATGCCTACATGGTTGGAAAGTCAAGGGAGTCAAAGAAAAGTAAGAGGAAAGCTGAGATGCAAGGTAGTGAACTTACCTATTGTCATTGCTTGATATTGTATGCTGTGTGTTGCGTGTATGTAATGTTATTGAATGTTATTGTGATATGTTTTAACTACTGTAATTGCTATTCATGATGAGTAGATTATGTCTTCATGGCCATGCATCAAGAAGTTAGCTTTGAGCATGCTAGTATGTCACTAATTAACAGAGAATAAACAAGTTGTGTGTAGTGCATGAGCATCCATCTAGCATGATTAATATGGTATTGTTTGCTACTGAGATTCCCCTGAATCTCACCCCCTCCCTAACCAACCATTTAGGTCAATCAATGATGGGCACTAATGGCATGAGAAGCAGGGAGAAGAAAGTGGAGAATTATTAACGTTAATGATTGAGATTATGTTCAGTGTATAATTCTCCTATGTTGTAAATTATGTTATGAATGCCATCAATTCAATGTATGTAGTTAGGATGTTTATGACATGAATGAAAGTATATGAGTATGAATGAGAAAGATTAACCCCATGTTATGTATGTCAAAGAAATAAAAAGAATTAGAGTAAGGAGATATTAAGGGATAAAACGTAGGTCCTAAAGCAGTTAGTTTTTAGCTTCAGTTTGACCTATCACATGAATGAGTTAGGTCACGAGATTTGGCAACTCATAGTACACATCAAGCTTTAAAACAAGAGGTAAATCACCTCGTTTGGATGTGTATATGAAGTGATATGAATTTTCAAAGTTAAGGCGCAGAATCTGAAAGTCCAGATTTTACCAAAGGAATAGTAATCTTAATCAATAAAATGTACGTTTTCAGTGAGGATGAGTTCAGTTGAATATTTTTCCCTTAAAGATTATTGAAAGAGCTTTCCGTAGAATTTTGGAACACCTCTATACGATTTTTCTAGAATTAGTTATGATTTTTTAAAGTTGGACCTGTAATCTGAAAACTGGACAGTGAATAGTAATTTTCCGGAAATTAACGTCCAAATTGAAATTTTTAAGCTTAAAACCATCTAAAGTGGTATGGAATGGTTCTAAATGATTGCTAAGGTACTATATAAGTAAGGTGTGACACAAGTATCCAAGATTTTTCCTAATTCATTTGAAAAGTGGAAAAATCACTAAAAAGAAGGAAATTAGTTTTTCTTTTTATTTAATTATTGGGAAATTAATTTTGAGACATAGAGGGCAATTTGGAAAGATAAAAATAGAGAGAATAGATTATGGGTCTGATAAAAAATAATTACAGAGGCCAGAATACTGTAATTATAGAAAAGAAATTAAACTCGGAGTCAAAGTGCACCGATAAAGCAAGACTAGAGTCTTGCAATTCAAATGGTTCATATTTGGCCATGTGTCATGCCCCTAATAGAGATGATTTGAACTTGCCAAGTGTCACTCCTCAAATGGAGAGGATTTTGACTTTTGGTAATTAATTTCATTTAGATTTAGTTAATTATGAAAGAGAAAGCAAGATTAAAAGGGGTAATGACACTTGGATTTGCATTTATGATGGTGATTGGGATATTTTGGTGCATTAATTGAGCTCTTCCTCCCCTAAAATCAAATGCAAATTTCAGTCAAGAGGAAGAATGAGAGAAAAAGAGTGATCTTCAAGTGTGAACAAGAGGAAAGCATCCCCCTTCATCAAGCAAGCTTGGAGTTAAGGTTAGTGGATGATCCTATATTGTTCCTTGCTTGATTCTCTTGTATTTATGGTTGAAAATTCTGGTTCTTCTCCTTTTATTGTGCTAGCCAAAATGAATATAGAGAAGGGAGGAAAGTTTTGTTGGCCCAACATGTTAGAACACATCAAAGCATGATAGATCTAGTGGTTACAAGTAGTTGTAGGTTGTTTTGAAGTGTTTTCTTTGATGTTCTCTTGAGGTTTAGTTTCAGCCAAGCCAAAAAAGCTAGAACCTAGGATGAGTTTTCAATGTTTTAATGCTTCCATTGTGTTCAAAAAAATGGAAAATGGTGTAGGATAAACCTAAAGAACAAAGGTTGGAAGCATTAAAGCTAAAGTTGTAATTTTTAGAAAATGAGCCATAGTGGTTCGACCAAGTTGTAAGTGGAAGAGGGAGTTTTATTTCTTAAATCCAAGTACAAATTTGAAATCTAAATGAAAAACCATGAAAGAAAAGGTCAGGAGAGAATTTTTAGGGTTTATGGAAACAAACTCTAAATTTAAAAAACAAGGTGGAAGCTTTAAGGGACAAGGTTGTCTTTGAGTACGTTGTTGACTTTTATGTGGAATGGTTAATGATTCTTGCTGTCCTTTTTATGAATTTGCCATGTTAGGGTTTGGCATTTGGGAAGCAAGAAAGAAGAACAAGAAAATCAAAGAGCATTGGATGAAGGTAGTGGGATTTAATTAGCCATTAATGTTAACTTTGCATTGTTATTTATGGCGTGAATGCCTGCTATTATATGGTTGAACTATGATGTTTGTGATATGGTTGCTCCCCTGTATTTGTTGCCAGCCTTGAATGTTGAGGTTTCCTATTTATAAGAGAATTATTTCTCTTGTCTTATGATAGCTAATGTTTGAAATGCTTTATAATGATGTATGTTGATGTTTGGTTGATTGATCTTGCTACTGAGATTTCTTAAAATCTCATCCTCCAAATACAATCTAACATTTTAGGGCCTAAAATTTCCAAGGGCAAGTTACAGATGGAAGGTTAAATTATGGTGTCAGACCATACAAATCATAGACTTTTGGTTTCGTAAATATTCAGCTGGACAGTGTTGTAAACCTACTAACACCGCCAACATTAAGTGACTTTTGATTAAGTTCCCGAACACCTTTAATCATGATATTTGGGATGATTGTTGATCACGTTCTGGGCTTCATTTTGATAGCTAATACATTAAAAATGGCCCACTATATGAGTTTAATGATTTTTCAAAGTTAAGGTTGAGAATTTGGAAAAAGGGTTTTTGCCAAATGGGCAGAGGTGACTTCTAAAAAAACTTGGCACTTTTTCAAACGGAATTCGTTTACAAGATTATTTTCTTTGAAATATAATTCGGAAATATTTTTATAGAATTTGAACCACTCTATTTTGATTTTTCTAGATTAAGTTATGTATTTTTGAATTTGGGCCAGAAAACTGGATTTTTACCTGATAAACAGTGAAAATCACAAAAAACAGCGTTTTTGGGATAAAAATTGAGCCCAAGACCATCCAATGTGATCTAAAATGGTTTTAATTGAACCCTAAGATGATACTATATAAGGTGTAGATTTTTGATATCAGAACGGAGGTTCTGGCATAGGATGAGACGCTCTGGTTAAGTTACTCGTTAGATAACGGTGTTGGTTAAAGAGGAACTGACAAGTTTTTGCAGGAGGAGTTGAGATGGAAAACACAATGGATTAGGATGGATAGATCAAAGGTATTGATCAATGATTGGGATACTAACAAAATTGACCTCACCAACGAGGAGGATCCAGTGAAATGGACCATAGAGACTGCTAGCCTAGGATGTTCAACAAAGGGGTCTAACATTTATCCAGAGCATTGGGCTAACCTTTTAGGGATTACCGAAGAACAATTATTATACCTACCTAGACTGGATGACCTAATAGATCCTACAACTAGCTTGTACCAAGAACCATTGGACCTTGGCCTTTACATTCAATCCATCAAACAGCCTGTTACCCCAAATGTGCATCCAAGCGAAATTCCCGGACCCAGTACTAGGCCAGTGAAACCCCGGCACCTGTAATGCTTGACCCTACTTAACAGAGCTAAGGATCTGTAGTCATGAGTAGCTAAAAGAAATGTAGAGTTCTTAGGTCGTCATATCAAGAAAGATGAGGATCAGCAAGACCCAAACATTTACCTAGACTACCTGGACCAGATGGTGGGTTTAGGTGTTGAGGATTACATCCAGTGCCTTGAAAACTTTGTTGTGCTACACTACTTTTAGCTAGTAGACCCTCATAATACTAACATAGAACATGTTTTGTTATAGCTAACCATAGTAGGTTAGGCTTGCGATGCCTAGTTATCATGTTGTTTGCTTTCGTATGTATGTTCAAAACTTGCTATTTGGTTGATGTATAAATTGTATGCTGAATGTTTTGGTAAATGAAATCCAAGCATGATGTTTACTTCTTGTTCCTTTATATACTATCCGAGTAGTTAAATACGATGGTTAGAACTTGAGAAAAACCCTTTGCCATAGAGACCCCAGATCAGGACACAAGGGTCCCTCCCGATCCACTACAAATAATTCTGGATCGTCTCGAGCAACAGCAAAAACCATCAAAGAGAAAAGGGAGGCACAGGCTCGCCAGGAGCAAGAAAGGGATGCCACGATAGCTGCAGTGGTGGCAGGGCAATGGCTAACCTCGACAGGAGGCAGCCAGAGGAAGAAACCTCAGCAACACAAGCAACAGAACCATTGTCTAGACCGGTAATGCCAGTAGTAGACCTCGACAGTATCCAGTATGGATGGTACGTTTCTGTAAACAACCCGTCGTCATTTGATGAAGTGTTTGATGTCCAAGCAGCAGAAGACTGGATTAATCGCTTGGAGAAGATCTTTAAAGTATTAGATTGAATGACAGAGTGGAAAGCCCAGATGGTAATTATAAGTTAGAGAAAGATGCTGACCACTGGCGGAAGAATACTGAACTTATTTTGGATGCTCAGAACATGAGGGTGACATGGGAAGTGTTCTTAGAGCAATTCCATGAGAATATTTTCTGAGGTTAGTTAGGGATGAAAGGGAAGCAGAATTCCTGCCCCTAAAGTAGAAGGATAATGAGTCATTTGACAAACTATTAGCTAGCTTATCTGTCTCTCCCATTACTCCAGTTATCTTCACTACCGAGAGGATAAGAGATACGACGACAAGAAAATGGTCAGAGGACTAAGTAGTCCTTAAGGGCAATTTGAGCACTTCAACAAGGCAGTTGGGGCCTACCGAATTATACAGAATAGCCTAAACCACCATCTGATGGTTATGTCTACTCCCAAGTTAGAGAAGGGAGATCTGGGTGGGCACCTTTTTTGATGCTAACAGGAAAGAAAGAAAAGCCTTGGGACAACCAAAAGAGCAAGAAGAAGGGAGACAAGCCCTCAAATGGCAAGGAATGCCCAACCTGCCGCAAAAGTCATGGTGATAGACCGTCTATGGTCGGGCAAAATGTTTGCTACACTTACGGCAAAGCCCAGACACTTCTCAAGAGAATGCCCATAGAAATAGAGAAAGGCAGGCCGTGTACCTAAGGACGAGTATTTACCGTCACAAGGGAAGAAACCCAAAAGTCTCCATAAATGATCCAAGGAACGATCATTTTAACAACTTCCCAGGATTGCATACTTAATTAGGGTGCTAGTTATTCTTTTATTTTGTATGCCTGAGCTAAAGACTTGGCTTAATTATGAAATGTTGCCGTATGATATACATGTGTCCATACCAACACATAATACGATAATTACATATGATGTGTGCTTAAACTGTATAGTTTGTTATAAGTACTGTTGTATTGCCTTAGACTTGATATGTATACCTTCCATGAAGTTGATATGTGATGATGGGATTGAATGGGTTGTCATCCTATAATGGCAAGGACAAAAACCTGATCTTATCCCTAAGAGAAATAGAGTAAAATCTAGAAGTTAAGTTAAACTTCGTAGCGGAAGGAAGCCCAGGCGGGCATGGTACAGTGAATAAAGCTATGTAAGACTAGCAGAGGTTAAGAGAAAAAGTGTGTGTTTTGTCATGATAAACCAAGGAAATTAGTGGCGATAGACGAATACAGAGTGATTACAAAAGGAGGTGGTAACTTCCATCACTGTAAACAAGAATTCTGGTCACGACAAACAAACACAATAACTCTCAGATATTGATGGTGTATCTCCACGACACACAATGACTTTTAGAGGCTGCAAAGAATAAGATAAGTAGAAGTCAAAAAGAGAGAGGTAGCTACCAGTTAGAGTTATCAGATCTCTCCTCAAAAGGAAAAGAAATGATAAGAAGTTATATAGACAGTTAGGGGTTGAGTCTATATACCGCTAAGAAGGTTTAAGCAGCCACCTAAGCTGGACAAACTCTTACAGCCTCATTAGGGCTAGGTTACCATGATAGAGTAAGCTATCTCAAGTCTTGGAATAGATGAATAGGAACTTAGAGATAGTGAAGTTAAGATAGAGAGCCCTAGTGAAATGTCTTAAGGATCAAGAAGAAGAGGACGAGACAGATAGCTATACAAGGAGGAACTAGCTTAGAGGTTGCATATTCCCCTTAATGTTAAAGAGATACTCAGTCGCTTAGGGTTTAGGTTGAGAGGCACCTTTTCAGGGGATAGGTCTTGGCTAGGAGTTTTTCCTAGAGAGGATGGGAATTGGTCCTCTAGATTAGAATTTATGTTGCTCAAGATGGAGCAAGATACCCTATCTGAACAGGAAAAGGAAGCAGGTGAGGCAAGGTAAAGCGGAGTTGACTTACCCAATGGAAGTATGACTAGCCAAGAATGAAGCTAGGCTTAGATGTACCTGAGCTTAGCAGAGTACTAGAGCAAGCAGAAAGAGGAAAGAACCTCAAAAGTCCTCTTCCTATGACTTCCAGAAACAGCTGCAAACAGAAAGAGAGGCTCTTTTTTTAGGGATAAGATGTCTGAATGGCACGCTACAGACATAGCACCAGTAAGAGCTTGCACTCCTTACATTTGAAATGCCAGACATTTGCATGTTAGAGTATGATCATATTGAAAAGTAAAATAGAGGAAAAAGAGGTTGTATAATCCTCTCTCTGTACCATTTTAAAATAGTAAGAGACGGTAAGAGCAGCTAGAGAAATAAGAGAACCCCTAAGGTAGATGGCTTAGACACCTAAAGAGACAAATAGGTGGCCTAGGGAATTGACATGAGGCCTAAAAGAATGGTATTGGTTCTTGGAACAATCTTGGGGAATTATCAGTTAGGTAACCAACTAAGAGGAGGTGACTTTACTGAGTCTTATAGTTAAAGTCTCCTAGAGATCTTAATATGGTTCAAATAGATGATAGTATTCCAGGGTCACCATGGATCTTGAAGAGGCTTATGGTAGAGCACAGTAGCTCCTGAGGTCGCAGTAGACAAAGCCTTAGGGAAAGTAGCTAAGCCATAAGAGTAAGAGTATAGTACTCTTGGGAAGATAAGGACCAGGGATGAGTTGAGGATGTGAAAACCTCCTTCGGTTGTAAAACAGTACTAAGAGAATACCCATGACTTCCTTCCAGATAACCCTATCATTGATTAGGCTGGGTTCAATTTCCTTCTGATTAATAGAGGAAAGCCAAAGTTAGAAGAATTGGAGCTGTAAGACTTGAAAAAGAGACATTCAAGCTAGCTCGAGATATAGAAGGAACCCTTGTGATGCAGAGATAGACTAAACATTGACGAGCAAGTCCTTAAGATGAGGGCAAGAGACAAGAATATAAGCTGAAAAGACCCGACTAAAGATAGATCAGGAAAGGGGTCTAAGACAATAAAGTATCAGGGTTAAGCCTAATCATAATCAGTGCCTCAAATTCCCGTCAGCGATGCTGTTTAGTAAGCGCGCTTGGGCAAGTAACCCAGTGATAGGTAACCTTGGAAAGTAAGGTAGGGGGGGTGAAAAAAGCCAAAATGTAGCCATTTTGGCAAGAATGCACTAAGTCTAGCAGATAATAGAAGATGAAAGTTAAGGAAGCTCTTAGGCTACTAAGTGTCCTAAGCAGTATGGTTTCAGACTAAGACCCGAGATTTACTTGAAGTTGGCAGTCCTTATAGAAAGAAATGGACATTACTCTCATATTTAATACAACCTACCATCCTGAGACGGATGGGCAGACACAAAGAACGATATAGATGTTAGAAGATATGCTACACGCATATACGCTTGATTTTGGCTGTAACTCAGATACGTACTTACTATGAGCCGAGTTTGCTTAAGATGACAATTTATATGCAAGTATCCGACTGGTACCACACGAAGAACTCTTTGGGTAGAAGTGTAGATCTCTCTGTGCTGGATAAGGCTCAATGAAAGAGTAAGTATGGTCCTGATATAGTGGATCAGACTTCCTAGTAGATTAAAGTTATTCAGCAAAGACTTGTAATGGCTTAAAGTACACAAAGAGCTACCTAGACACTAAAGGCGTCTGTTAGAGTTTAAGGTTAGTGATCAAAGTGTAACTGACAACAGAAGTCAGTCGATCCTTGAAGACTAAGAAGCTAGGTCCAAGTATGTTAAACCATTTTAGATTTTGACTAAAGCTGGACCAGTAGCTTACAAGTTAGCCCTTCCCCCCGAATTTGAGTTGGATTCATGATGTCTTCCATGAGTCCCAATTACAGAAATACCATCCAGGCGTGACACGTGTCATAAGCTATGATGACAATGTGCGTCGAGACAACTTGTCTTTTGAAGTCAGACTAGAGTGAATCATGGATCAAAAGGTCAAGGAGCTAAGAAGCAAGCAAATCCAACTGGTTGAGGTTGTCTGGAAAGGTCTCACACCAGAAGAAGTTACGTGGGAGATGGAGACTGAGATAAAGGAAAATATCTGAACTTTCCAATAAGATATGCCTTAAATTTTGAGGATGAAATTTATTTAAGGGAGAAGAAATGTCACATCCGACAATAGGGTGATTAGAAATAAGAAAATTCCTAAATAATTAAGGGTCAAAATGACAAGGAGAAATAGAAGAATTTTGGTGGGAAAATGATTATTATGATTTTCCAAGCCAATTATGAAAATTGACTAATTAGAAAAAACTAGTAAAAGATAATTATGAAAAAATATTTTTAAGTCCTATGTGTAACACCTTATGTTTATACCAATTAACTTGCCTTGCAGAAGCATTGGGAATCACTTTTGAAGACTACAAGTTATGAAAATCAAGTTTGAAAATTTTCTTTTGCGGATTATATTCATTGTAACCAAAAAATGTGGCAAACTTAAAAAATTCATTACTAATTGTAGGAAAAATTGAAATTGAGTGATTCCAAGTTCTATGGAAAGCTCTTTAGATAAAATTTGAGAGAAAATATAGTTTCTGGATGATTGCCTTAAAATTTAAACCAGTTTCTCTTGAAAAAAGTTACTGTTCCTATGGTCATTTTCCATTTTCCACTTATTTAGGCCAACTTTGGAAGGGCATAACTTCTTGGGTGGTTATCAGGTTCAGGTGAACCAACTCTCATCTTCAAAGAGAAAAATCCCATCTATTTGCTCACCGAATCTCATGGCTATACTCACTCTCAATTGCTTAATTTGACTTTGGTCAAAGTTTAGGTCCATAATGTTGACTTTTATCCCCCTTGGAAGGATAAATTGTCTTACTTGACCAAGTACTTGCATACTAATTCTCTACTACCATATACTCATGCATTTGGACAACACTAGCATGCTTTCACATTTTAACACATAAGCTAGCATATATCCATAACTTAAAACTTAAAGCATACTCTTAATTACATTCATCAACATAAGGTTTTCTTCATTCTTCTTCTTCTTCTTGAGGCAACTTAACTCTCCACTATAGCCATTTCTTTTCCTTTGCTATTGGAGGTGAAGGCCCTAGGGTTTGTTAAATATGGGGTAAGATTCTTGGGGAATCTTAGTAGCACATTGAATACACTACTCTTGGTTACACAATCACAATGTAATTCAAGCTACATGCTACATACATACTTGAGTATTATGTACTTGCCATGGAAAAACATAACATCATAACATAGCATATCATCTTAACTTGCATAAACCAAGGTATACATGCATGGAGGCATCATGGCATAACATCATAACACATAGCAATGAACATACAATGTATAGTA
>NW_021632772.1:0-37861 GCF_004799145.2 Neltuma alba | reverse complement strand
AATTAAGGAAGGGACTTAAGCCTATGGAAGAGCATAGTTAAGTCAGAGGGGCAATTCCCAAGGGTACACGCATAGAGAAGTTAGGAATGGCCGAGACACACTTGTTTGTTCTGATAGATGGGTACCAAATGAACTACCGTTGGGCAGACTATTTCAGGATAGGAATAATATAGACAGACAATAGGATGAAAGTGTATGAATTAGTCGATGCAGAGGGCAATTGGAAGTCGGACAGGATAGAGCCATGGGCCCCCAATCCACATGATAAGGAAAATTCTTTCAATGAGGCCCCTGACATTGAGAGCAGGGAGGATGGAATAAGATGGCTACAAGGGAAAAATGGGCACTTCTCAACGGCTAGTGATTACGAAAATTTGCAAGGAATTGTCAATGTGCAAAGAGAAAGAATGTGGAAGACACAAGTAGGGAAGTTGAAAGTACCAGAAAGGATGAGAGTATTCATGTGGCAAACTTGTCATGAACGACTCCTTACAAGAAAACTGACTCAAAAATGGGATGTTGCAGATGGGTATTGCTGTATCTGCCAGATGGAAGCTGAATCACAACCACATGTGTTGAGAAATTGCCCCATGGCCATGAATATGTGGGCAAATCTAGTTAACAAAGGAGTTTTTACGATGGGAGGGAATGACCGGATACGACAAAATTTGAAGGGAAAGTGGATGGGAGAGATGGAATCGGATTGGCAGGAGTTGTTTACTGTGGATGCCGGTTTCTTTGGAGATGGAGAAAGAACAGGTACATGGAGAAGTAGAGCATGTAGAGAACCTGGAATATTTATAAGGAGGTACCTGGGAATTACAAGAAAAGATGGGACCCAGAAGATAAAGGAGAATGAAAGGAGCAAAATGTAGGGGTGCAGTGGAAGAAACCCAAAGAGAGGATGGTGCAAACTGAATGTGGATGGAATGAGAATGGAAATGGAAGAAAGAGATGTGGAGGTGTAATAAGGGGATAAAGGGGAAGGGATTGGAAGCTTCTCAATGCAGTTGGAGACCTATGAACCTGAACAATCAGATAGAGATAAGAGGATTAATTGAAGGCTTAAAACTAGCGTGGGAGCTAGGATTTAGACAAATAGAAGTGGAGAGGGATGCTAAGGCTAGAGGGTAAAATTCAGTCTGCGAAAGTACTCAACGAC
Organism: Neltuma alba; assembly: GCF_004799145.2. Taxonomy (NCBI): domain Eukaryota; kingdom Viridiplantae; phylum Streptophyta; class Magnoliopsida; order Fabales; family Fabaceae; genus Neltuma; species Neltuma alba. Next base: position 36,699 of record NW_021632772.1, on the reverse strand, counting down.
GAAAGCAACACAAGCACAATCCAATCGCAAGAACTTCTACGAAGGAAATGGGAACTAGAATTCACACATGTATAGGGAAGGGAACAGATGGGCGGATGCACTCGCAAGGCTCATTACGAATCAGGATGCTACATGGATGGAATGGACACGACCTCCGCGAGAAATTTAAGAGTAGTGAAGGAAGATGAAGCTGGAATCAGCATACCAAGAAGGATTGTCACGCTGTTGGATGATTAGTTTTTAATGTTTGTTTCCTACATTTCACCATAAAGAAAAGTATTACTTAGCCTTATTAAAGTCAAGTTGATAAATATGCAGACTTATAAAGAAATAGAGATAAAGAAATGAATAGTAAAAATAAATAATAAAAAATTCAATAAACCTGCATATGAGTCCATGACAATAACAATGCATTGACGATAAGAAAAATAATGTTTGACAAACAAAAAGAAATGAACGAAGAGGGGTGGAGGAGCCAAAAAAACAAGGGCTAAAAGAATTAGGAGGAGGAGGAGGAGGAAAAAAATAGATAGATTCAAATCAAAATATATTGCTAAACTATTTTTTTTTAAATGATCTCCTATTTTAAAGAATTCACAAAACTCCTACCTCATATAATAGAAAGTTACCTCCCACAAGTGGTTGCAAACATTAACAGCAATCACTCATCTCAAACTCAAATTATGATCATACTACAATACAAAACACAAATTCCACAGTGCCAACATATAACAAATTTTAGTTCAAGATTATTAAGTGACAAAATTTGCACATACCAATCTCATTTGTCTCTAAAACAGCCTTACATGATAAAGCTAAACTAAAAATAAAGAAAAAGATTTATATATAGTAATGACAATGTAAATTAAGGGTATTATTATAAAAAAAATATAAATAAAGGGTATATAAATTAACTGCTTGGGCCCCCACAACAACATTTTGACTTTATATCAGCCTCTGATTCAGTCAACATATACAAGCATAATTTTCAATCAACAACGTACAAACACATGTATTCAATCAACTATAAACACATAAATTAGATAATAAATCTATCACAACTTCATAACAAAATCCAAATTCAGACAATAAAAATTATCATCTCCATGGAGGCATTTTTTTCCTATGAATCTTTCATCCTACCTATACTGACTATCTAGCAGTCACCAAAGAACAAAATTGAATAGAATAAAATTAAAAACTATAAAATTATATGCATAACCAAATATGTATCCCAACAGAAACTAGAGCTAAACATGGACCAAAGGACAAACAGGTCATGAGACCATGGTCTGATCCCTTTTGGCTGGCAAGATACCAGTCCTTCCCGGTGGGGAATCTAGATATCATTGCGCTAGACAAAATCGACTAGATAGAACCAGGTAGTTTGTCTAAAGGGTCCAAGAGGTGAACCTAGTTATTTTATCCACTATTTTTCTCGGCATAATAACAGCAAAACTAAACATGTTTCTGTTCTATAAAATAAATAAATAAATAATAATACCAACATGAATATATATATACACACATAAAACAGAATTAATAGAAAAAAGGACTAAATGGCTTACTTGTAAAGAAACAGCACGTGAAGGCAAGTTTGAATGCGGCCATAGGAATTGAATCAAGTCTTGCTACCAATGAGGCTGCCACCACTCTTGCTAACAACAGCCTTTCTATGTCTAATCATACACAAGTTCAACATTAGTATGGTAAACAAAGTTGCCAATTCCTCTTTCTTATTGTACTATAACAGTGCAATAGAAGAAAAATGAAGGCCGTGATTACTAAAAGATTTAAAAAGGTTGACACTCAGATTTCACTTATGACAAAAACCCACAACGAGATATGATCTCTTGACTACTTTTAAAGAACCTGAAAACGTGCAGATTCTTAATACTGGTTTGATATTCACTTTCTTCACTAGTATTAAGAGGTCACTCCCATCATGTACCTAAAAAGATTAGCGTCGAAGTTGAGGGACAAAACGAGATTATTTGAGAACACTTGAATTTAAAAGGCACAAACAAACAAATAAAAATTAATACAAATTGATGGTAAAACTTAGAGGGATAGAACATGTGTAATGGCTACACCTGAGTCCCAACTTACACATAAATATAATTATTGGACTCTAAAATGATATCTGTAGCATATTCCAAAACTATATTAAAACTAAATAGGAACAACCAAGCTAGAGAAGAATTTGGTTAGTTTCTTTTTGCTTAACACTAATAAAATGCTAGTTGGTGTGTCAAACCAAGTCAAACAAGTTAAATGAACAAATTCCTAAATTTAGACTTACTGTGACAATGAGTAGAAGCATCAATTAGTTGTTGAAAGTAGTGGCTGGATCCATTTTCTGAAAGTTCCCCTACTGCCACCTAAACATCCAGAAAAGGTATAAAAACATGAAAAATGAATGTGCGCACGCGCATAAACCATGAATACATATAATCTTTATCACAATCAGAAAGTTATCATTTCAATGTTACTAACTTAAAATGGTCAGATTTTGATATAATCAAAGAAAAATCAGCTAGAATAATCTACGGCATAAGACGTGAAAAATATTCTTACAATCCTAGTCTGGCTAGCTAAAACCTAAAGTTAAAAAAATGTAAATGAAAGGCAATCTTAAAAAAGAAGAAAATTAAGAAGAAAAATGAGAACGAGAGAAAAGGCATAGATTTGTGTATATATAACCATGCGCCAACAGCCTAACAAACACATACCTATTGCAACCTGATTATATGGGGATGCTTAATGATTTTCATGATGGATATTTCTCTTTTAATTTGTCATAGCATACAAGTTTTAATAGTTAATATGAAGAGTAGACTCAAGTTCAACACCAACATGCATCAATGTTCTATGTCACATGTTTTTGTTATGCACACGCAGCAAGCCTTTGTTTGCAATACGTCACGAGATCCATTAAAGCAACATTATCAAAGGGAAAGAATGTTCATGAGCTAAAGGGAGGGATGTAGGTCAAGTTTTGTACAACAGGCATCTAAAAGCACCTTTACATGCTTAGTCATATGCCCGAAGGGGAGAATAGAGTCCCTGTTATAAATGTGTATGTGTTAGGAGAGGTTTCCAAAATCAAATGAATGATAAATTTACAAGGTTCACTTAAATGTACAAAAATGTCTGAGTACACATACCATTATATATGTAACCCTAGAAGGCTTATTTTTCACGGGTTAAGTTCATTTGTATTTATCTAGTCTACTAAACCAGGGATGATTAGACTCAAAATTGCATAACTAAGTGAAGGCTCCTTCTCTACGTATCAGAGTTATCAAGCCTAATATTTATTATACAATGGACTCAGCACATCATTAGGCCGAACATATAAAAGAAGGCAGCCGAAAGACAAGCCCAAAGACATGAGGAAGATGCAGAACACGAGAGGGGACCACAAGATGTGAGGTAGACTTGAGAAAGGGCCCACTAATGACCAGGGTAGTGGTTAGATAGTTGTCTAGGGTTGTGTGCCTTAGTGGAGAGGCGGGCAGAATAATGGAGGTTGTGGAGGGCTCTTAACCTCTCGAATGTTAGGAAGAACTATTTGTTGAACTTTGTTTTTGGCGCTCTTTCTTTTATTGTGATCATTGAAACTGTTCCTAGTAGCTTTATTCTATCAATTTTCCTCTTCCCATTCCCTCCAGAAGAGATTGTAGCTGACTAGCTTGACATTAACGAGGAAAACTATTAGTTCCATCAGAGTAATCCAGCTACTTCTTAAGCAAAAAACAATGATTTGACATTCAATAAAGTCAAGCAAAAATGTCAAACAAAGTATAATTATTCAATTGAACAGATATGTGAAACGAGGTATGGCCCTCAATTCCTGACCTAGACAATACTCAGCAAAAAAGGCAGCAAGAGTATAGGACTTTTCTAAGCTACTAAAGAGAACACTGAGTTGGATGGTATCTAAAATCTAAGGAGAAAATAAAAAGTCTCTCAAGATGGATATAACAATACTTTCACTACTCATGAAGCATGTATAAAACCAAATTAACTGGAAAAAAAAAAACATCATCAAGTTCTACTAGATAACATTAAGAAATCTATTCACAGCAAGGAAAATTTTGAAAACAAAAAACCAAAAAATAAAGTCAAACATTTTTCTTACCTCAAAAGAAAATATTGGCAGCCTACTTTACTTTTCGTGGAAAAACACGAACATAACAACGAATTTGCATCAAAGCCTCTCCAACAGCCAAAGGCCAGACCTTGAAAAAGATATGTTAAAATCTAAAGTGTACACCTCAGATTATTTACTTATGTTTTAATGTTAGCGAGTATACAGTTGTGAAATCCAGTTAATAAAATAGATAGAACAGAGTGAAGAAGACCAAATGGAAGGAAATAATCATTACAAAAACAAATCAATGTCATCCAACGCTTCTTACGAGAGTTCTGTGTCTCTCTCTTCTCCTTGCTTCAAAGAACAATATTGGGATGCTCCTATATAAAACACAATGAGCATTGTAGCGAGGGATGGGAGATGAATGGTAAATAAAAATGGCTTCATTGATTTCACATAGAAGAAGGAATGTGTCGCAAACAGAGAAAAAAGTGGTAAAGAAGGCACCAAATGCGCAAAACGTGTATCTTTGGGTTCGGAGATTCGAATATGCCAACTTTGGTATTGTCGTCCACCGTGCTCAGTCCAGTTAACCACACGTTGTTTCACCATCGCTGTTCGCTTTGGATAGTTCCTTCAAAGAACATCCCACAGGCAAGCATCCAATAATTTGTAAAGTAAGTTTAGTCCAACAAAAGAAAAAGGAAAAGTGGGGATTTTTGGTTCCTCTTTCGCAATTTGAAGAAGAAGAAGAAGAAGAAGAAGAAAGAGGAGGAGGAGAAGAGAGAAGATCACCTGTAGCAGAGGAGAAGCATGAATAAACGCAGAGGCATTAACGTTGACCTAGCCATCTTCATCGATCAAATCTCCGTCCACTGGCTCGAAGTCCATCGCTTCTTCATCGATTGCGGCTTTTTACTTCACTCTATCAATGTTCTCTTTGTCGGTTAACCCTTCTGTTTCGAGGTGAAGAGTTGCTTTGCCATCAAGTTAAAACCTCAAATGCAACGGATACCTTTTTCCAACAGTGAAATTTCAAATTTTCAATAAAAATCATCTTCGATTGTGAATCTTTATAATTAATACCGAAATAAATTTCATGTTTAAATTTGAAACTCGAGATTTACGGTGGAAGAGAACATATTCATAGGTTAGATTTTGAATTTTTTTATTGATTTTATTAATTTATTAATAACAACAGTTAACTAATCAATATTAAATTTTTATTAATTTATTAGTCATTAAATTAGTAATTTAAATAAATAAAATATATATAAACTCAGTTATTTAGTTGGCAAAAAAAAATTAGTTATTTAACTTTTTTAATCAAATTAAGAGTTCCGTTGGTAATATTGTGATGAATTTGCGATACTTTTAGCTAAATATATATAGTACAATCACGATTGTAAACTTTAAATAGAAAATAGAAATGTTTTGTCATGAAAAATAGAAGTTGGGGATGAGTACCTGTTTGAAAAATTAATTGGACATTAACCTGAAACATTTAGGTCCTTGAGTGTAATTAATTGTAGTGGGAGAAATACTAAAGGGAAAATTGTAGTAAAGTTCCACCTAAGAAAATTAAATATAAAAAAATCCCTTGAAATCATAATCTAAAGTTCTAAGGACCCCATTGCAAGAGATTCTATTTGTTTAATTACCAAATTGCCCTTATTTCTTTTTAAAGTATGCATTGACAACTGAAAATGCAGTCGTTAATAACTTAAAGTGTAACGATTAACAATTATTATGACACAAATTGACAACTCATGTAGTATATTTTTATGATGCAATGAGAAAATGTGTTGTTAATACCTGCTGCGGTAATTGTTAATCGTTATATCTTAAGTTGTGAATGACCGCTCTTCCAATTATCAATACATGTTTTAAAAAAATAAGTGCAATTTGGTAATTAAACAAATAAAAACTCTTACAATGAAGTCCCTTAGGACTTCAAAATAATTTAATAATTTTAAGGGACCTTTTCATATTTAATTCTCTTGGGTTGGATCTTATTACAATTTTTCCACAACTAAATTACTCTAATTATATATTGTTGATCCAAAGTTGCATATGATTATTCTAATTGTATATTGCAGATGCTTAGTTGCATATGAGATTCTAATTATATATCGTTGATTCAAACTTACATATTGCTAATTCTAGTTACATATTGTAAATTCTTAGTTGCATATACCATCTTATTGCATATCACAAATCTCAATTGCCTATCATGGATCCAAAGTTGCATATTAGTGATTCCAGTTGCATATGCAGATGCCTAGTTGCGTATGGTACCTTATTACATATCACAAATCCTAATTGTATATTGTTAATCTGATGTTGCATATGGCACATTCTAATTACATATTACGGATGCCTAGTTGCATATTGCACCATTTCTTGTACATTTCTCCCATGCTTATGCACATATAAGATCCACGCATGCATATTTCGCTCAACCTTACATTAAATAGTCTTCAAAAATCACACTACTAAATTGAAACCACATGAAATAATGAATGCACCTTCATTTAAATTAATTCCATGGAAGGTTGTGTAGATTAATATCCATGGGTATTAATGTTGAGTCGCCACCGTCATGATATACACCTTTAGCTTCCCTATCTATGGCAAACTTATTAATGATATTTGATATATTTGTGATTTATTGATATTTAACATTATATTTTAGTGCTCCAGACTTTTTTTTGTCGCTTCCATATTTATTCCTGTAGTTTTATGGTTTTTTTAGCATTTCTTTTACAACTGCTGCTTTTAATTTAAATAGCACATTTCAATACAAATACATCACTAGCAAAAATTCTTTATTTTAAAATTGATATATATATGTATTTATATATATCCGTCAGATTTTAAATAAATAATTGTCTAAGTTCTTATACTATCTCCTCATTACTGGGTTGCCTTCTGCAACAACTGCTCGGCTACACGCACCTTTTGATGGGAGGTGTATTAGACAATCTTGAAGATTTTTTCTACTCACTACACCCATCCTCTGCTTTAGTTGGTTGAGTCTTTCCTCAAATACTGATAGGTTAAACTTTCAAAAATGCTCTCAAATTTAGGTGATTTTAACAAGGTTGGGTTGGCAGACTTGCTAGTATTGCTGCTAGACTCATGCTTAGAGCCCCCTGCAGAATGGTGATCGCTGGATTCATCGATAAGAGGGCTTTTTCCCTTGACAGGGCTATTACTCCGTTCTTTCATTGTAACTAGTTGTTCTTGATGCTTATTTAATATTTGTCCTATGTTTTGGACTGTGTCTCTTAAGTTCCTCAAGATGGCATCAATGCCCTGAGAATGACTTTGGAGAGGTGGGGAATGTAGGTTTGTGTTAGTTTGTCATGTAGTTTGTCAAGTGTTCATTATTCTTCTCCCCTCCTATGTAAGGCCACCACGCAAGTTAAAGTTGGCTAAAAGAAAAGAACAATTAAAGTAATTGGATACATAAGAAGAAAGGAAGGGCACATGCTAAGATCTACTTGCCATGACCTTTTAACTAGATTTTAGTGGGAAAAAATATAAACAATGAAAAGAAAAATAGAAAAGGTCGCAGAATGTTATGGCTTTCATACCAAAAATGTAACACCTACCCTTTAACCTGCTCAAAACACCATATAAATCTTAGGGTCTCATAATAATGAAGATAATACTTAAGAACTCATCCTTTTACCCACAATATCAAATAAACATGAGCAATCAAACCCATAATATAATTCAAGCATAAAAATCCAAGTCTGCAATTTCAAAGTCTTACTTAACATAAATAATGAAGAGAACCTGAAATAAAATGCTAAAATCCATCAATTCAAGGAATTAACAAACCCCTAGTTACAAGCTCTTCCTCGGCCCAAGCTGTCGGATTGCTTTAGTGTCCTAGGGTCATAGCAAATAGTAAATAATCAAATTAATTTAGCATGTACTTGAGAAGTATAAGGGCAACTAGCTTACTCCTCTGGTACCTTCCCTTGCTCCCCATGAGACTTGTCACCTGGAAAAATGTTAAATAATTAGGGTGAGCACTAACATCTCGCTAACTCAGAGTTCAACCACACAGATACAACCATCACACAAACATTTTCATATTAGCTATGTAAACAAGTATTACAACAGCTTAAATGATTATTAGCAAAAGATATAACTAATTTAATAACATACCAAGTTCATATGTAATAGATGCTTCCTCTTTTATTACTCCATCCAACCTTATTTTACTGACTGGAACCATAGACTTATACACAGTCTGGCCTGCATACTGGACTAACCAAAGCTACTCCAGTACTTAGAATGTATCTGGCTAAAGATATAGAGCTGAAGCCTAGACTATAGCTTCCCTCCTTAAAGAACAAAAAAACCAGGAGGTGTCACTGTTCCACGTTCCACTCCACAAATCTAGCCAGGTAAGTATTAAGGAACAGGGCCCTAAAAAGGCCAACCACTTTGAGCTAAGTGGAGGCAAACCACGTGATCACACTTTATCACATATATCAATATCATAAACTCCCAAGTCCAACCGCCTATGCATATCATGAATATGTAACAAATCTAGCATATGCAAGCATGCTTGGAAAAAAAAAACAAATTACCTTAAATTTTCACAAAACAACCAAAACACATTCATGCTTGCAAGAGAATTCAAATAACATAGAAGATAATGCTATCATATCCGTTCACCTTTTCAGTCTTATTTATTTGTACCAATTAAGCCGATAGAGTCAATACGAATTTAATCATGATAGAAAAAGATTGCACGCACATAAAAAAACCCCAAGTTACCTAACTCTTTTTGGTCTTCAGTAGTGAAATGAAAATTCCAAGCAATAAGGCTCTTAGTGAGAGTCTACAATAATTACACAAATACCAAGTCAAATTATAATTTAAGCTATTAAAGTTTATCTTAAAGCTACTCTAAGATTTTTCCTAAAAGTTGTCTAAGTTTTAAATCTACTCCCCCTACCCATAATTAAGTCTTCTTAAATTTTCAAGATCACAAATCACATGCATATTATTAAATTCAAATATTACTTTAAAGCTATCAAGAGGCCTTTTAAATTCATACCTATTTATAACTTAACTAGTTCATTCTACCCATAAATTACATACAAATATTTGGTTTACACATTTTCCTATTATTTATTTATTTTAACTTATTATGAGAATATATATATAATTTAAGGAAAAACTCAACTAAAAATTGAAGGAGTTCACTTATTCCTAACACTTATGTGTCCTTAATTGTTTTTTTTCAAAAGCATCTCCTACTGCTATTAGTAGGTTATTTTATTTGTTCATGTTTGGACATATACATTGGTAACATATTATAATTGTATGCCTAGCCTTTTGACCAAACCAAACAATAAAGTGTATAGTTGTATGATAAGATGTGTACTGTAGGTGTTGCCAAATATCTCTACTCATGAAAAAAAAAACTTTTATAGAACAAAAGAGTAGCTAAAGGGATGTATATACATGGAAGAGAGAGAACTCATATCTAAATATATAGATATGATATGTACCTGGAGGACACCGGTGATTGTCGATTGAATAAAAGGACAAAGAAAGACAAGGCTATAGTGAACAAATAAGGGAAAGTAGGAATGATGCGAATAGCCTAACACAAGGTGGGAAAAAGACAAAGAATGAGGGGAGGAATATAAAGGGAAAAAAAGAGGAAAGAAAAGGAAAAGTACCTTATCAAGAGTTGGCTTTGTGTTGCGGCAAAGTAAATGAGGTGTAAAAGAGATAAGGGTATGTAAAAAAGACTGACGTATGGTTTCTCTCTCTCTGTTCTCTTTTTTTATATTTTTATTATTTCCTTTTCTTTTGGGATATATATATTATTTCATTTTCATTATTATTATTATTATCATCATTATTATTTCTCTATTATTTCTACTTCCATTATTACTACTATTTATATAAATATATATTTTTCAAACCTCCATGCATCTATTTTATGAGGGGGCATATATAATTTTTTTATTTTATCCTTCCCCTGCAATTTTTTTTATACACACGTATAAAATGACTATTCATAGTTACTTTCTTAATTTGATTCAAATCTTTAAATCAACCTTTTTCTTAACAATAATTCTGAAATAATCAATAATTAAGTTCTCCTTTTTTTATCACTGAGAAAAAAAAACTAACTAAATTTGGAATCTTACGGGGTCAGCCCTTTTAATCTTGTTTCCCATTTGAAGGGAGAAGTTTTAAATCTAGCCCTCACAATTATTGGGCCTAAACGGGTGACGTATCCCTATTTTATTAATTTAAGGGTTTAATTGCAATAGTTGTCAATAATTTGAGCTAACAAGGAATTATATAAATAAATACCAAAATGGGTCTAATTGTTATGTTTTCTTAGTTAAAATAATCTACACGAAGGTATTTCTACTTTTTTATGTGTTTTAGAATAATTAGGAACTTTTAATCTAAACTAAACTCAAGACACCATTGCAAGACGATAATGGATCAAGGAAGGTGGGCTTTAGAGCCCAAACAGATTGGAAAAAAACATAAGTGTTGAAGAGCCAATGGATTTTAGGACCTTAAGAATGCATTTGAGACAGTTTACAATATAGTTAGGGCCCATACATATTAACTTACCACTTATACCTTTCAAATGGGCCCTAACACCTCCACTTAAGCCGAAATAGCATCTCTTTCATGGTTTTATTGTTCAAAAACGTGGCTCACCATTAATGAAGGGTAGGAAGGTGATTTCACAATATTTTCTTTCTTATCAAGTCAAAGAAAGTGTCACCTCATTAATGAAGGGTAATTTTAGAATTGTAAAATTAATTAAAGGAGGAATTGTTAATATCTAATTAGAGATATCTAGTTAGAGAATATCCTAAAATATTTTCTTTAAATTAGTTTTCATCCCAAATCTATATTTGAATAAGTCAAAACTCCTACTAAATCCCCTTACTTTCTCTACAAGTCTTCCTTTTTAATTATTTGAATTATCCTAAATCCTTCTTACTTCCACTCACATTATGCCAACTAAGCTTCTCATTATCCTAAACTTTAATTCAAGTCAACTTAAGTCATCTTTTATCTTAATTCAAATATTAATTTGATGGCTTATTTTCCAAACCAAGTCAAGAGATAAAAATCTTCCACCTAATACTTTTGACATTCTTCAATTACTATCATTACTATTATATCTTATCCTATCATCCCTATTGAGCACGCCATTCTCTCCATTTTTTCCTCCATCCATATTTTATATATGACTCCATTTAATAATAGTTTCCTAGGTGGTTATATTTGATTATTTGTATAGGATAATTTATTCAAAATATATAATATTTAAATAGATTATCCTAGGGTTTATTTGAATTGTATAAAGACAATTATAGGGAAATCAAGGAAGGTATGAGGAGGCTAAATCATTCAAAGATCAAGACTATAAGATAAAGTAAAGATCATAAGGATAGATTGAATCTTTATCCCATAAGGAGGCATGGATAGGGTCAGCCAAGGCTATAAAAGGAGGTCCAAGGGCAAAGAGCAAGACACGTCCTCTTCACTCACTCTCTATACTTCCACAAGCATCCACCAAGGTATCAAATGCTTTCTATTTTCATCTTTATATTCTTGTTTTCTTTCTTTATCAATATGATGTGTTCTAGCCACATGAGTGGCTAATCTCTTTGTTTGTGAGGAGAAATGTTGTCATGTGGCTAGGAGTCCCATGCTTTAACCTGAATGAGTTGTAATTAGAATTTTTAATCTTTCATATGGAAGTTTTTTGATTTCCTAGTTTTAGGTTTTGAAACTCTTTTATATGTTTTTTTAATTATTAATGTGGATTTTTTTTCAGTTATAATTTGTGAGCTTATTTATAAATCTTCTTTTCCTCTCTTAATTACTTCATGTTACTCTAATATGTTATTTTTAGGTTGCATGAGTAATTATAAATTAAGTTTAGTGTTAGCTTACTTTTAAAGAATATATCATTTGAATATTCTCATTTTGAGGAACAAATGATAATCAAAATTGAATTTCACATGCTAAGTGGTTTTGAAAATAATTATTTAGTTAATATTTATATACTAATTCTAGGAATAGACATTAATTAAATAGTTATGACCTACGTGTTCACCTAAGGTTTGTATTGCAACTTAGTACTATTTTCTTTATCAACTCTTGTTAACTTTTGGATCAGGATAGCCACACATCGATCTTTGGGAAACTCATCTTATCAATAAAGGATTTCTTATTCACTATCTTTTATTTTTGTGTTCTTTTTACTTTCTTGTTAACCTTAACTGAAAATCAATATTCTCTTCTATTCCTTATCCCTTTTTAATCACGTAACTCAACTTAAAAGTTGTTTTAAAGCCAAGCTTTGACTCCATAAGAGACCAACCTAGGGTTAGCTCCTATACCACATAAGGTTAATACTAGTAACTTATTTGAAGCACTAGCGACAAGTGCAATCCATGGGCTGGCCTGACGAGCTCAGCTTGTTTTCCTGACTCTACCAATGATGGCTATTGGGTAAGTTGCCTAATTAAAGAGATTGATGGGAAACAACATTATTATGGCCATGTTAGTAGACAGTTCAAGGACTTTGAAAAGTATTATCATATCACCTATAAGGAGATTCTTGCTGTCCAAAAAAATGTATTGAACAGTTTAGTTTTTACCTCAGTCCTTATCATTTTATAGTAAAAATGGACAATACATTTTTCCCTGAAGATGTTAGATCACAATAAAGAAAACTCTTCTTGATAGCTAGTTGGTTCTAGTCACATGTTGCCAAATTTGACTCTAAGAATTTGAATAATAAATTAAATAGAAGGTGAAATAGTAAAGTAGACTCAAAGGTGAAACAACTTTTGAGTTGAGATTTGACTATCATCTGGATTAATATTTTTGAAATTATCGGTCCAAAAAAAGCAAAATAGAAAAAATTCTAGAAAAATAATAAAAAAAGGTAAATTAGAGGTTTTAGAAACCTATTTGAGGCCCTAAAGGTGGAAATAGTATAAAAATAAATTATTACAAAATTTTCTGTAAATAAAGGTTTTCAAGAAAAACAGTGAAAAATTAGCTCAAAATAATTATTTTAAATATGTAGAGGTCTTAATAATTTCAGAAAAATATGAAAAAACTATTTAACAATTTATTTGAGTTTATAAAATTATTTTTAGACCCTGTAAGTGAAAGGATTGATTTTAGAATATTTATTACTGAAATCTTATCAGTGTAACACCCAATTTTCTAAGCTACTTAAAACACCATGTAAAAACTAGTTTGATCTTAAGGTCTCAATAATAAAGTTTACACTGAAAGACTCAGCCTATTAACCACTATAAATAAATATGAGTAATTAAACCCATAATATAATTCGAGCATAAATATCCAAGCTTGCAGTCTCAAAGTCTAACATAACATAAACTGTGGATAAAATTTGAAATAAAGTGCTAAAATCTATCCATTCAAGGAATTAACAAAATAATGATTTGATGTTCTAGGGTCATGGCAAATAGTAAAGAATCAAATTAATTCAGCATGTACTTGAGAAGTGTAAGAGCTACTCGCTCACTCCTTTGGTACCTTCCTTTGCTCCCTATAAGGATTGTCACTTGGAAAATGTTAAATAATTGGGGTGAGCACAAACGTCTCAGTAACCCAGAGTTCAACTACATAGATACAACCACTACCCAAACATTTTCATATTAGCTAGGCAAACAGATATTGCAACAGCTTAAATAATCATTTGCAAAATATGTAACTAATTTAATAATGTACCATGTTCATATGCAATGGATGCTTCCTCCCTTATTGCTCCATCCAACCTTATTTTGCTAACTGGAACTATAGGCTTATACACAGTCTGGCCCACACACTTGACTAACCAAAGCTACTCCAGTACTTAGGATGTATCTGGCCAAAGATACAGAGCCCAAGCCTAGACTATGGCTCCCCTCCTTAAAAGAACCAGGAGGTGTCACTGTCCCATGTTCCCCCTCTACAAACCTGGCCAGGTAAGTATTAAGGAACGAGGCCCTAAAAAGGCCAACCACTTTGCGCTAAGTAGAGGCAAACCACATGGTCACAATTTGTCACATATATCAATATCACAAGCTCCCAAGTCCAACCTCCTATGCATGTCATGAATATATAACAAAACCAGTATATGAAAGTATGCTTGAAAGAAAACGAATTACCATAAATTTTCATGAAAATAACCAAGACACATTCATGCTTAAAGGGGAATTCAAATAACATAGAAGATAATACAATTTTATTCTTTCACCTTTTTAGTCTTATCTATTTATTTGTACTAATTAAATCAATAGAGTCAATACAAATTTAATCATGATGGATAAAGATTGCATACACATAGAAAAACCCCAAGTTACCTGACTCCTTTTGCTCGTCAGTAGTGAAACAAAATTCCAAGCAATAAGGCTCTTAGTGAGAGTCTACAAAATTACACAAATACCAAGTTAAATTATAATTTGAGCTATTCAAGTTTATCTTAATAAAACTACTCTACGATTTTTTTTCCTTTTCTAAAAGTTGTTTACGCCACAGGCCCATAAATAAGTCTTCTTAAATTTTTCTGATTCCAAATCGCTTACATATTATTGATTTCAATTATTATTTTAAAGCTGTCAAGAGACCTTTTAAATTCATAGTTATCCATAACTACCCATCGATTTCATGTATATATTTGGTTTACGCAACTTCCCATTATATATTTATTTTAACCTATTATGCGAATATATATAATTCTATATATAAATGATTTAAGGAAACACTCAACTAAGAATTGAAAACTTCACCGATTCCTACCACTTATGCGTCCTTAATATATATATTCCTTTATTTATCCCCTCTTTTAACGCTAATAGTGGTACATTTTGTTTTATCTATGTTGCTGAAAGTCTTGTGTACACACACACGAGTACACACACCTATGACTAAAGGGGAGGAACACCGAAAACGGAGTGAAGGATGATAATATATATATACAGAGGCACATATATTTACTCATATTTCTATCAGGCATATATATGTACATCATCTTACGAAGAGGTAGAATTTGAAACAAAAACACATGATACAAGAAAGAGAGCAAGGGAAAAAGACGGCTAAATGAAGGAAAACATTAAGTCTTAACACAATAGTCAATGGTGTGAAATCATTCTCATCCCTTTTCCTATTAATGTATATGTGTGTATTCATGAATAATAGTGGTCAAATGTGAGAAAGGAGAGATATACGAAAAAGGAAAAGAAAAGTAGGTACACACCTTAACAAATATATGTATGTCTTGGAGATGATGGTGACAAGAATGCCTACGGTGGACTAAGGAGAAAGGACGAAAAGAATGAGGTAAAGAAGAATTATGAAAAAGGTAATCTAAAAAGAGAAGAGAAACAAGAATGGAAAAGTTTACCTTGAATCTATTTTGATTTATGGAGATGGAATGTTTAGAGTAGAAGAAGGAGTAACGCTTTCTGAAAACCACAAGTCTACGGTAGTGGAAAAGCTAAAGAAGAAACTGAGTGGTGGCTAAGAGATAAAGAATGAGTAGGTAGGAAGTAGGGTTATGTTATTATATTTTTAAAATTAATAAATTTTCATTTAATTAATTAATTAATTAATTGTTTTACCTTATTGATATTATTATTGAAATCTCATTAAACTTAAGAAAATAACCGACTTATATGAAATCTGCCAGAATCAATCAAAATTTTTTTTTAAATATATATAATTATAAATATATATTTTATTAAAATTCATATAACAGATTCAAAATTTGAATTTCAATCTATTTCATATTATTATTATTATTATTATTATTATTTATTTTTCCTATTTAAATTGCTTTTCAAACTAACATCAAAGATATCAAGATGATTTATATATATATGTGTGTGTGCACATGTAAAAACCGTTTATATGTGTGTGTGTGTAAAACCGTTTTAACTTTTTTTTATATAATTATTATGATTATATGTATTTTACCATAACTACATGTAACAACTTATCTTTTCCAATTTAATTCTTCTTCTTCTTCCTTTTTTTTTTTTTTGAGATACCTTTTAAATAATAAAAGAAAATCTACACTTTCTAATTATTATACGTATATATGTAATTCATATATATATATATATATATTAACTAACTAACTCTAAGACCTAAATAATTTCGGGATGTTACAATCGGCAAAACCTAATTTCAAAGAAAATTCAAAGTAAATAGTTAGAGGTTGAGATAAATTCTAAAATTTTTCAGAGGACCTTTCTACATTAAAATATGATTTTTGATGGATAGAAATAAATTTTTGAGGTCCAGAAATATTTTTGAAAATTAGGAAGAAATTTTAGATGATATTGTGAAATCAGGTGAAAAAAATATTTGGAAATTAATGATGATACTTTCTCTAGCCCATTGGACTTGATTTTAGGCCAAGAATAAATAATAATTTCATGGCCCAAGTGGTGTATATGGTTATGGAATAAAATAATACAAAATATCAAATGATTTTATTCTAAACATTATTACACTTGAGACACTTGTACACCTTCAAATTTCTGCGGCATTTTAAGGTGTCCACATGTCCCAAAGCCTCCAAATTTTTAAGGGACACTTGGAAGGAAGAGGAGGCCACTTTGAAGTCTATAAATACGCCCTCACAAGCCCTCCAATTTCGGTTATTTTGACATTTTAAAAGGGGAGATTTTGCTGCAGAAAAACTGATCTTCTAAGCCAAGAAAACATAGAAAATTATCAAGAAATTATCAAGCAAGAATCAAGGATTAATCAAGGTATGTTCAAGCTTTAATTTGACTATGATTCTAGCTTGTTTCAACTAGAGTTTGGTGGAAAAATTTCAATGATATCTTGTTGTCTAGATTTTTGAAATAATAAGAATGGATTAGGAAAGGATAGAAACCATGAATATGAGCTTGGAATAGCATATTTGATTGATGTTTGAATTGATTTTTTGGAAGAAATTTCAAGTTCCCTAGCTATTACATGATTCAGCCACTTCAAGTTCATGGGGTTAGAGATTGTTTCATTTTAATTTGATGATTCCAATGAGTTTAGAATATGCTTTTGTGTGGGAATATGTTAAGAAAAAGTGTTTGAAAGCATTGAAATCAAAAATGGAAATTCTAACCCTAAAACATATATAATTCGGACAAGCTCATATGGATAGGAAAAAGTTTGATTTTGATAAAACCAAGTTGATATTTGGATTCTACATGAAAAATTGTACATGAATGGCCCAAGAGATTGATTGAAACAAAGATGAAAATTAAACTCAGAAAGTCAAAGAAAATTTTATGTGTTATGGTTGATAATTTGGCATGTGTTTATGCATGCATTGATAGGTATTGTGTAAGAGAACAAGGAGGAACCCAAAGGAATCAAAGAGGTCAAAAATTTTAGATTAAAAGAGGTAGCATGGAACTTACAATTTTTAATATTGACTTACTTGATTATTACATGACATTATCCTTTGAATATATACCACATGGTATTTGAAATTATTTGATAATAATGTGGTTGATTTGTTTGTATGGTATGCCTTGGCATAATGCACTATGATATTGATTTGGGATGATTTGATATGTTTTTATATGGCAAAGAGGTATAGAAATGTTTTATGGAATTGATTGTAATATATCTTGCATGTTTAACATTATTATTATAATTTTTTTGCTACTAAGATTTCTATGAAATCTTATTCCTCTCTATGTATAAACAATGAATAGAACTCTCAAGTGGTGTCACCGAAAGAAAGGAGATGATGTTTCCATGAAGAAAATATGTTATGGAATTATAGTGAATTTATATTGAACATTATGTACAGGCTTTGTAATATTTATGACTATGTGTTGGATGACTTTCAAGGGTTTGAAAATTATGAAGAATGACTTGTTATATGCTGTATTATGTGACTAGATTATGTTGGAATGGTCATGGCTTTATATGGTAAAGTTTTGACATAAGAAGGATAAAAGTTGACTTTTTAAGGGTAAAGTTTAGCCATATGAAATTTTGAGCCAGTGATGGAGTTTAGACCTAAAACTTAACAGTCTAATAGATCATATTGTTAGCTTTAAAATGAGTAGCATTTCATAAATTTGGAGTTTTGAACAAAGAGTTATGCTCTTCTAAAATTGGGCATGAATTTTGAAAAATTGAAAAAATGACCATATGAATAGTACCCCTTCACATGAATTTTGGGATTAATTAGTGAGTTCTGGATATTAATGAGTATTTTTATCTAAAGATCATATTAAGAGTTTTCAGTAGAGAACTTGGAACCACCTCATTTTGATTTTTCTAGAATTACTTATGAATTTTTAAAGTTTGGCCTTTGTAAGGATTACAATGAATAGTAACTTGAATTTAAAAAATTTTAAGGTTCAAATTTTTTTGACTTAAGGTCATAAGGAATGATCCTAAGTAGTTCCAAATGAGGCAAAATGAAGTCTAAAAGTAAGGTGTGACAGTTCTCAAGGTATAAATTCACAGTTAAGCATGTTAAGGGTCATCACAACACCTTAGCAGATTTTCTTTCTAGGTCTCATAAAGGTCCACCTTCTTAAACCTTAATCTCATCTAAACCATCTTCAACATCATACCTCCAGAAATAAAGGATTTCCACTTGGTTTTTTCCCTCAAATAGCCTCTGACGTTGATCACTATGCAAAAAGATACTTGTTCTATTAGCTTCATCTTCTTCTTGTCAAAACCTAAATTACTTCTTGATCAGAGTACTTTGACTGTCGTATCCCATATAGTGTTATGTCTCTCTTTTGTGGCACTATCCTTGAATAAATGATGTGGTTCTTATGGTCTTTGATTACCTTCTATGCATGTACTATAGCCATACCACCTCTTCTTATTTATCACTATTTGTGTGATGCCTGCAATGAAGGATCCCTTGAATGGTTTTCATTTTTTTTTTAGATGGCATGGACAATTGTACTACATCATAGTGTGACATTGGTAGCCCAATGGTCATATTATATTTTGGCCCAAACCACCAAGAAGCAGTAGGATCGAATCCCACCCCACCACATCTCACAAAAAAAAGTCTCATTAAGCAACCACCTTATCAGTGCTTTAACAATTAGCGATTCGCTAATAAGGAGAAGTTTTTTTTAACATAAAAGGTGTTTTTTTTAATTTCAAACACATTTTCAAAATGATAATTTAGGCTTTTCCTCCTCTTCTGTCAATTTGAAGTGTTAGCTTCTCAAATTGGGATTTTATATATTCAAGGTTCTTTATATGTCATTTTCCCTGGAATCATAATGGGAGGACCCTTAGAAGCACTTCGCCATGTGGAGAAGGTCGTGACTGAGGTAGATAATGAGTATCTGCTAAGAAGAGTCACAGTAGAAGAGGTAAAAAGTGATTGTTTTCAAATGGGAGGGCTAAAAGCACTTGGACCATATGGTTTCATTGGTTTCTTCTACCAATTCTCTGGGGAAGAAGTAGGACAAAGAATCATCTTTGATATGGTAAGAAGCTATCTAGATGATGGAATTATGCTAGAGTCTTTGAATTGTGTTGGTATGGTTATGATACCAAAGCTAGATAAACCTAAATTGGTCACTCAATGCAGACCAATTAGTCTTTGTAATTTCTGTTATAAAATAATTGCAAAAGTTATACCAAATAGAATGAAGGGTCTTATGCAGAGAATAATTGCTAAAAACTAGTGTACTTTTGTTAAAGGTCGTATGATTCATGATAATATTTTGCTAGCTTATGAGGGATTCTATTGTTTGAAGAGAAGCAAGGATATTAGAAAGGAAGAATTTGCTCTAAAAATGGACATGAGCAAGGCATATGATAGAGTGGAATTGGACTTATTAGAGGGAAGTATTGAAGAATAGGGGTTTTGATTTGAGATGGGTAGAAAGAAGTATGGGGTGTGTCATGTCACATCTGACCTTTAGACCATATTTTACCTCAATTGAAACCATTTGGAATCATTTCTTAAGGCCTTAATTTAGGAAAATTCAAACTTAATATTTCACTTAATAAGGTTAAATTTTGAAAAATCCTAACTAATTCTAAAAAAATTGAAATGAAGTAGTTCTAAGTTCTACTTAAAGATCTTAATGTAATTTTTAAGGAAAAAAAACTCATTGTTAT
The DNA here is from genome assembly GCF_004799145.2 of Neltuma alba. NCBI lineage: Eukaryota > Viridiplantae > Streptophyta > Magnoliopsida > Fabales > Fabaceae > Neltuma > Neltuma alba. The sequence continues at coordinate 16,421 of NW_021632772.1, read as the reverse complement.
CTAGAATTCACCAGTCAGTCCCAAATTTAACGTAAAGTGGTATTGTTTATATGGTCATTTTTTAATGATTCAGAAGTTATGCCTAAATTTGGAAGGGTATAACTTTTTGTACAAAACTCCAAATTTAATAAAATACCCCTTGTTTTAAAACTAAAAATATATCTATAAGCCTGTCGAATTTTAGCCAAATTCTCAATCAATTGCACAGAATTTCGTTAGTCAAACTTTACCCCTGAAAAGTCAACTTTTATTCATTTTTTATTGCCATTTTTGGATGTTTTTCTCTTTTCATTCCATATGACCATTCCAATCATATAACTCATGCCAAGACATAATTTCTTGGTCAAATATTAACATACATACCACTCTTTGATCATTAATACAAGTTTTCAACATAATTCACAATGATCCATAATAATTCATAATATTTACATACATTGTTCCAATAGACATAATAGTTAATAATGTCCCAAAATGATCTCCTTTTCTTTGTCCTTGCTTGGTCCAACCTCTAGTTGGTGAATATTTAAACATAAAGAAATGAAATTTCATAGAAATCTCAGTAGTAATGCATCATAATTGTCATGTAATTCATACTATGTAAAAATGTGGCATGTGATCATGAAATTAACATCATTATACAACATTTTGTATGCATATCATTTGCCACAGAAAGAGAGTAATCAATCAAGCTATTACCTCGTAATATATTGCCAAGGCACATTCAACAAAGAATTCCATACATAATCATATAACTTGCTCAATCACATCATGGTAATATAAATTAAATAACACAAATACATTTAGATAAGCAAGAAAGCATTCAAATTATGAGTTCAATAATACCTCTTGACTACTATTCAATTCGGTGTCTCTGGAAAGTTTGTGCTCCTCTTTGATTTCTTCAGAGCATAGACACATTCCAAATTACCAATAATCTAAACATAGATACTAATACTCAACATTAAATTCAATTAAACTCCTTTTCCTTTGATTTTGGACATAATTATTTCCTCTTTATTTCAATCAATCTCTTGAGCTATTTCTACACAATTTTTCATGTAAAATCCAAATATCAAATCAGATTTAACAAAATCACACTCCTTCCCCTTCAAACTAATTTGGCCAAATAAGTAGGTTAGGATTTCAAAATTTTCATTTTTGATTCCAATGATTTTAAACAATTTTCCTTAGTGTTTCCCTACACAAAAACACCTTTTAAACTCATTGGAGTCATCAAATCACATTGAAACAATCTCTAACATTAAAATTGCATAGTGGCCAAGTAGGGTATATATAACCCTAACTTTAGTTTTTTTCCAAAATTCAATCCAAACATTAATCAAACATGTAGTTCCAAGCTCATATTCATGGTTTCTATCCTTCTTTAAACCATTCTTGAACTAACCAAAATTTCACATGTGGCCTTAGGTTTTATCATGAAATCTTAATCAAAACAACCTTTAAATCTAACCAAAATCAAACTTAGACATTCCTTAATGGATTCTTACTTGAAGCTTGATAATTTTTTCTTTGATTTGGAAAGTTTTAGGTGCTATTTGAGGTTGAGTTTTCACTTAGATAGAATTTTGTCTAATTTTCCCAATTTTGGCTGAATTATGTCTTTTAGGGGGTTATTTATAAAACTCAAAATCTGAGCTTCTCCCCTCTAAGATCGCACCATTTTTTGCCACCTAAGGGGCGATGTGTCCCTCATCATATGCCTTAATTTTTAGATCAAGCCAAGTGTCCCTTCTTCTTGATTTTTTTTTTTTGGGATTTTAGGCTTGAATTGGGCTTAAACTCTCTTTAATTATTGGGCTATGGCTGTACAAAATTTTTGGGCATTATTGGCCCAATATGATTCCATTAAATAGGGTTATTTTTCACTTCCAGAGCTTCAAATAGGGTTCTAAAACCTCTAATTTACCAATTTTCTATTTTTTGAAAAATTTCTCAAGTTTTTCCATTTTGCCCTCCTTAAGCCAATAATTTCAAAAATATCAGTCTGGACCCTATTTGAATTTTATGTTATGCCTGGCTTTGCTAGCAGTCTATTAGGGGTTAAATTTTTGCGGTATGTGACATGTAAAGTCTGTGAAATATTCCATAATGCTGTATGAAAGAGAGATAGCACAAATATGTTCAAGGAGAGGGGTGAGACAAGGTGATCCTCTCTCTCCTTACTATTGATTCCCCAAATCTTATAGATTTAAAGTATATTTTGAATATATTTAAGGAGTCATAAAAGCAAAAGTGAGAATATTTTTATGAATTGGCTAAAAAAATTAATCAATGACATCATATGAGTATAAGGATAACAAATGCTTATTTTTGCTAGGTACACATGAACATTATAAGCAAGCAAGAAAGGAGTTGATGAGCAAGGAAGTCAAGTTGAGAAGATTTATTGATGCCAAGGCATATGCCTGAGGTATTATGACATTTTGTTCTAAGAAAAGAAAGTGAAGCCTTTGGTGCAATAGCACCAAAGTAAAGTGCCAAGGCACCTAATGCAAAGAAAGAAACTAGGCTCTCATGACACGACATTGCAATAGGAGTGCCACAGCACCCTGACGGAACTCAAAATATAGGGTTTTGTTTTTTCGGATATAAAATGACCTGGAGGACCCAATTTTAAGTATTTTTTACGCCGTTTTCAACTCAAGAAATAGAGACAACAATAAGGAAGATGTTTAAGGAGAAAAAAGAGCTAGGGTTTGCTGTTTTAAAGAGATTTGGGACTCCAAGCAATGGTTTTCTTTCTTTCTCCTTTCTCTTTTCATTTGTAATCTGATATGGACTGAAGTACTTACTATATTTCTAGTTTCTTTAGGATTATGAGTAGCTAAACTCTTTTCTCTAGGGTTATTTAAAACTTTATATGGATTGAGACTAGATCATTCGTCTCTTTTAGCATTTATTAAACTTATGTGTTGAATTTATCTTGGGCTTAATGCTTATTAGTGCTTGGCCATCACTCTGAATGTTTTGCTTATCTTAATTTGACTTGAAAAAGCTAATTGGAATATAGAACTTAGATAAATTTGTACTTGGCTTGAAATTTACTAACATAGAGATATACTTACTAACATAGTATTGTCAAATTAAAGTTGGTACTTCAAATGATCTTCATTAAATGTTACAAGAGCTTGAGCATTTTATGGACAATTAAAATTTTGTTTTGACTTGCAAGAGCTTAATCAAATAATTTAGAAAAGTAGTTATCCTTATCTCCAATAAGTCCCCTCTTTTGAAACATCCTTCCTTTAACCCTCAGAGTACACGTTTGGAAGTGTTACAGTTCAAGCGCTTCACAAACCAAACCTGTAGATTGAAGATTTGCAATTGGTTCTCGAGTTACTGTTCACTGGTTAAAGTCCAAATTTTTAGTCCAACTTTGAAAATCATAACTAATTCTATAAAAATCGTATTGAGGTACTCCAAAATTCTAGTCAAATTTTCTTTCAATTCTCTATAGGAAAAAAAATATCAAACTAGACTTATCTCAAGCCAATTCGTGCAGCTTAATCCATGAAAATCACTATTCATTTGGTAAATTCTGGAACTTTCAGTTTTCTTGGCTCAACTTTGGAAATTCATATCTCCTTGTGTACACATCCAATTGAGGTGTTCTACCTCTCATTTTAAAGCTTGGGATGTTTGCAACATGTCAGCCAAATTTCATGGCTTAACTCATTCATTTGGTAGGTCAAACTGGATCTGGAAGTTGATTGCTTTAGGACCTACGTTTTATTCATTGGACAATTCTTGCTTTAATTCTTTTCTTCGTCTTGGCATGCATAACTTGGCTTTATCCTTTCCTATTCATTCTCACACATTTTTATTCATTCCATAAACATTCTAAACAAATATATGGCATTATTGGCATTCATACACGTAATTTAGATACCAGGAGAATTATACATAAATCCTTAACTAATCATTAATATCAATAAGTCTCTGCTTTCTTCTCCTTCCTTTTTATGCTCTCCTTCATGCAATCATTGTGCATCATTAATTGGCCTAAATGATTGGTTAGGGAGGGGTGAGATTCAAAAGAATCTTAGTAGCAAATAATAACCACCCAAACATACATGGCAAGCTTGGCATTCACAACAACCCAAACATACATGGCAAGTTTGGCATTCACAACATGCTTGCAACTTAACATTTCTATAACATAGTGACACGTTTAGCAATCATCATGCATTAACCATAAAACACATAGGCTTGTGACACATTTCAAACATATTCACAATCACAAAGCATGAGTTCATAAAACCACATAAACACAGAATATGTCATACATGCAAATAAATACCAAGCACATAAGAGTAGGGTAAAGTTTACTTCCTCTTGCTCCTTTTGCTACCAACCATTAAGGTTGCTTGCTCAAAATTTTCCATTCATCTTCCTCAATGTCTCATGACCCTAAATGCATAAACATATCATTTCCATTCATTCATTAGAGCCATGGTAATCAACAACATCAACACTTTGTTTTCTTTGAGCTATATTGACTTCTAACTTTTGAGCTTGATATCCAACCTTTCTAAAATTAATTCCACATGCTATTCCAACACAATTTTGCATTTAGAATCCATCCAAGCTCAAAATAATCAAAATCAAACTCCTTCCCCATGAACTAGCCTTGACCGAAACATAACTCAAGTTACATAGTCATGAAATTCAACCAATTTTGACATAAAGCCACTTGATTCTTGTTCCTTTTAATACTTTAAATATTATTCTAACATCAATTTCATCTCCCACTATTCTCAAGAATTTCGTGCAGCATACCCCCCAGAGTTTCAAGCTCCCAAAAGTATTAAAATCCATAATCAAGCTCAACAACAACAAGGGTTGTGAAAACTACATCAAAAACCATGAACATATCTTGTTTCAGAGCTTGGTCTTGCATGGGGTCACTTGGCCTTTCTCCCTCCTTCTTCTTTCTCTCTCTAGAATCCATTTTGCAAGAGTTTCCCCATGGATCTATGAGCTTAAACAAGAATGAGAGGTGGAGAGGGGGTATTTATAGAAAATAAAACTGAATCTGGGCCGTTGATCTTAAAAATATGTGGCTTGATCTAGACCATCTATTTCCTCTTTTTATCTTGTGATGACATGTGTTCTATGACATCATGCTTACATCATCTTGATGACATCATGCTTGTATCATCAAGCCACATACTTTTAATCCAACCGTACACGTGTCTTGCATCCAACCGTACACATAATACCTTCTTTTCCCATCTAACCATACACTTGTCTCTTCTATATTCCTTCATTATTTTGGCATTAAAATAGGGAGGAAATTAATATAAAATTTATGCAAAATATAACCCTTAGGTATTTCTCCACTTATCTTGTGATTCTGCCCCGTATAGGGTACTTTTTGGGGTCTTGACTTTCTCAGAACTACTGAGATATGTTATGGCACCATTTTCTCACCTCAAATAAATCCACGTGGCATTATATAACATGTCCAAAGAGAGAGTGATGCTCTTCCCTTGTTTTTCTATTAAAATAATTAAAATAATTAATAATATTTATTTCGGAGTAATCTTTACTGAATTCTTGTTACCAATCTACAACTCCGAGAATCTATCTTCGGGTACCAATACTATTTATTCATCACGGGGAATTCTTCTGATTTTTCTTAAGACAAAAGTCAATCTCTAAACATTTGACTTTGACTTTTCTCGGATAGTATGTAAATAGGCTTTAAATTCTATTAAAGCCAACCTCTTTGCTTTCTGGGGACGGAATTATTTTTAAAACCTGTAATAATTCCTCAAGTATTTTTCCTATTTTCTTCCAATTATCTGAGACCTTCCTATACTTTAAATAATTCATTTTTGAAAAGATTCCAAATCAGTCAAAACTCTGGGAATTCCACAATTTCCTTTTAGGAGCATTTTTGTCATTTTTAGCCTCATACAGGCCTTTGAACCTTATTTCCATTTTTTTTTAGAATTTTTTTAATGTGTTTAGGCCTTAACCTACCACTTCCCATTTTCAGGGATTTTTTCTGGGATTTTTGGGCATAATTTCCATATTTACACTTACCAGCCCGAAACTTTACAAAATTATAATTTGCTCCTAGTTTGGCTTAACCTCAAAATTCACCTCATTGAGGCCTCCAACATAACCTTTGACCTACATTTATCTCTATTTCTCATTTCTGGGCCCCGAGACTTCTTCTGAGTCTCTAACTTCCTCTTTTCTCAGTCCCAGAAAACTTTCCCTTTGTGATTTAGTCCCTGGGAATCCTGCTGTCCTTCCAGGGAATCTTTGAGATCTCTGCCAAAAAGGATCTGGTAGCCTACCCATTTCAGGCTAATTTTGGTATTTCTAGGTCCAAAATTCAAGATGTGACATCTCTCCTCTTTCTTCTATAACATACTAGATAGCATATTAATAGTGATAATGAACAAGTAAGTGTTTGCCATCAAGCGTAAACTACATGGGTCGTAAGTAGTATTAAAATATCATTCCTATGAGAACTAAGGCAAAAATCAGTTAATTATAACACTTGTGTTCATATTTATGTTGAGCGAAATTGTTTAAAAGATTTTTAAAATTCAGTTGTTTCAAAATGATAAAATAACTAAAATTATAAATTTAATTTCAAGACAACTGAAGCCTAGGATTATTTTTCCCTTTTGTATGTCAAACCCAACAAAATCCCTCTCAGCTAGCACATAAATGAAACCATGTATTTCTCTTAGAAAATGTCCAATATTGATCATTGTTTGTTTGTAGATGATGCTTTATTTTTTTCATGAAAGCATCAAAAGTCAGTTGCTTGAAACTAAAGAAGATCATTAATATTTATGGAAAGGCTTCGGGTCAAATGGCAAATTTGGAGAAATATGGAATTTTCTTTTTGGCTAATATGTTAGAAGAACAGAGAAGAGAAGTTTGTCAATGACTTCAAGTCAGAGAGACTAGAGAACCAGGTAAATATCTTGGTTTACCTATCTTATAGTGAAGGGCAAAGTCAGAGGCTCTAGCTTTTATTAGAAAAAAAAATGGCAATGAAGATTCAGGGATGGAAATAACGTTTCTTGACTCAAGCAGGGAAAGAAATGTCAATAAAGGCTATTGCAAATGTTGTGCCTGTTTATCCTATGGCTTATTTTAAATTTCCAAAGAAGACTTATATTGAGTTTGACAAACTAATATCAAAATTCCGGCGAGGAAAAAATGATGAAGGTGATGGGATCCATTGGAAGGCTTGGAGAAATCTTACAAAGTTGAAGTCTGAAAGGGTATGGGTTTTAGGGACTTTGAATATTTTAACATCGCTCTTCTTGCAAAAAATACTTGGAGTGTTCTACAAAATCCTAATGCAATATGGGTCAAGACCTTGAAAGGACTATACTTCCCTCATGATGACTTTATGCACGCTAGAAAGGGCAGTAGGGCATCACGGGCATGGTCTAGTATTTTGGATGGCAGAAATTTCGTCAAACAGAATTTGATGTGGAAAATTGGAGATGGAAAGCAAGCTAGAATTTGGTTGGTGGAGTTAATACGAGTGGCATTGCAGAAGAATTGGGAATGGATAGTGATGAGACTGTATCCAAGCTCACAAGAGATGTTAAATGGGATTTATAAAAGCTTGATGGGTTAATTAATGAAGAGGTAAAGCTGAAAATTTTGCAAATTACTCTTTCTGATTGTGATAGGGAGGATTGGTTTTTTTGGGGATGGTTGTTGGAATGGTAGATATGAAGTTAAGAGGGGATATGCTGTGCTCAAAGGGATGAATAAGAACATAGCCATAACGAGGCCTAGAACTTGTTATAGAATGCTTGGTGATTTGCGAAAGATGGTGTGGGGTCTGAAGGTGGTTTTGAAGGTAAGGCACTTTATGTGGATGGCAATTTTTGGTAGCTTGGTTACAAAAGAAGCTCTGTGTGAGGAAACGTGGTGAAGATCTTACCTGTTCTTTTTGTGGCAAAAATCAGGAAGCAATTTAGCATTGTCTCCTTTTATGTGATTGGGATTGGAGTGTCTGGCTTGGGTTACCTCTTAATATTCATATTGAGGAGAAGGAGATCACAACGTTTGACTATTGGTTTTGAAGATGTGTGGAGGCCATTTTTAGAGTAGGTGATTATCAAATGGTAGTTCTGGCATCTGTCTGTTAGCATGTGCGGAAGGTAGATGTAATGCCATTTTTCAGGATACAGAGTTGAACTCACTAAGAACTCTGCAAAATACAATGTGCCTTGTGAATGAATATTAGGAGGTGAATGGTTTAGGGGTGAAGAGAGGAGTTGAGAAAAAGTTGAAGGTCAAAGGTAGATGGTACAAGCTTGACATGAATGCCTTGAAGACTAATGTGGATGGTCTTAAAAGTATTTTTACGGTATACGAAATAAATATGTAAAAGAGTTTTTCTCGATTTGCGAGAAAGTGCTTCTAAGAAGTACTTTAGGGTTATCCAAACACCCTCTTCAGATTAGTAAGGCCGGAATAGCTGTTGTGGTCAAAGATCATAATGGAATTGTCATTAATGGTTTTGCTGCCAAGGTCAATTCCACTTTTACTTTTATGTCAGAAGCTCTCGCCTTAAGACGAGCATTCAGAATGGTTGAGCAATACATTGATAAAACTCGCTTTATTGAATTAGATTGTGAAAGTACTAGTAAAATGGATAATAAAATCAAAAAAGCCTTCAATTAAAAATGAGGTAAAATTATAGAGACTTGCATATTAATTTTTCCATTCTGAAATAATATCATAATATTATGTATACATTTGCCTAAAACATGTCATCACAAATTGAAATCTCCACGCATGCACATGCATTTTCTGCATTTTCTTCTTTTTCTATTTTCTTAAGGAACCACTCATGCATTAATTATGGGTTGGATTGAAGTGTATATCTTTTGTATAACCTAAAAATGGTTTCTTCAATTAATACGCATGACTCTATCATTCCTAACTCTCATGCATTCACCAGATTGCTGATTTGGTCGGCTTGTCACCTTCTGGACCACGCTCGCAAATGTATACATTATGTGTGTTTTCTTAATGCGTTTTTCTTCTTCTTTTCTATCTGGCTTTCCTGAGAAAAAGACAGAAAAACAGAAGGAAAAAGGATGGACGTGGGTTTGAAGTTTGGCAACGCAACACAACACTAGATAGCAAGTTGGGTACGTTAGCTTCTCCTTCCAAGCGATGACTTCACATTCAAATTCATCACAAATATCTTCAATAATTGAAGTAATCCAATCCAATTTTTTTTTGATTCAGTATTTTTATATATATATATTAAATAGAGACAACTATATTCGTCACTGAATATTTGATAAACTGATCAATCAATATGTTGGGAAAAGAATAAAAACATTGATCAATCAATAAATATTAAAAAAATTATATAATAATGAGATATTTCTTTTTTTCCCGATATTATCAAACATTTTTCAGTTACGGTAATGTTTCCATTATTATAATGTCCTTTTTTTTTTTTTGAAAACAATGTTGATGCCTTTCTATTTTTAAGGGAGTAGAATGAAGGAAACTAATGTTTAATGACTAATATAAAAGAAAAGAAATTAGAAATAGAAACCGTTTCAGTTAAAGTTGAATAATCTAAGTTTTATATCAAAGATGAACACAATATATTCACTTTTAAAAAAAAAATTAGTACAGATTTTGGATTGCAGGGAAGCTTAATCTTCTAATTTTGACCTTCAAATGCATTGCACAACTCGATTTTTTAATAAGGAAAGCTATAACCTTATGATAATGACATTAGATGTTCATGCATCTACATAATATAAGCTCTTTTGATATTAATTAATAATAATGTAGCTAGTACGTAGTATCCACAAGCATCAGAAATATCTAAGTTGGCACACTATATTACCCTGAAAGATATAGCTTGTCTAATTGACACCTAATGCCAATTTCATCACTAGTTAGGTTTTAAACTTGTTATAATTTATATGCTTATCCATTTACAAATACGTAACATATACGTAGCATAATATCTTTGGTTCATTAATTCAGAGAGACCAAAACAAAAACCCATAGTTAATATATTCACGAACACATGAACAAATTAAGAAAAAGTATTAAATATTGGTCAAATGATGATGACAATAATTAATGGTGGGTCTCTTGAGCTATATCCATGCATTTTGAGGTTTGGAAGCTACATATATATATATATATATATATATATATATAGACACAGAGAGAGAGAGAGAGGGGTAACGCCTGTGTATGCAAACAATAGGACAATAACAATCAATTTCTTTGTGAGGTTTATTAGCCAGCAAAGCTGTTTTGTTCGAGGATTTTGATTTTCAAATTTGAAGCAGTTTTGTCCTGAGCTGGAGATGGGCCATGCAATAATTATCAAGAGGTAAAAACCCTAGTTTTTATTATTTTTGTAGAATCGTGTGATATTTAGTATTATTCGATCGAGTCTAAGTATTCTTAGATCTAATTGGAGATAGCCCTCTTAACATTAATTTTTCCATTTATAAAGTTAAATCTAGACCATATCTAAGAGGAATTGAGTTCTTTACATTAATATTACGCTTAATCACCATTGGTTTTGTGTGCTTCTTCTTTATTTGATACCGGGTTTGGATTGAATTTACATTCTCTTGGAAGTTTGAGTATCAATTTGTTAAGTTTGTAAGTTTCGTTATATGTAAATTACTACTATTTGTTTTTACACACGAAATTATACAATTATGTTGTAAAAGTTATTTTCGCTATCAATGCAGTTCATTCAACATATATGGAACTAATTACCATAATGTCAATATCCCTTTAATTACATGGCATGTTTCTGTTTTTAATGTTTAATGGGGCTTTTCAACTCTTCAAATGCCAATCGAGATATACCATTGGTAGTCTCATCTTATTTATTAGGGAGTTAGATGGCGAATAAATTATTTTTTATTTTTATCTATAAGTCAAACTTCAATATCAAACTTCAGCATTTACAAGTGTTTAGGATTTATGGGTAATTAATTTTTTATTCAGGACCTGCATGTAATTCTCGCTTTTTATTTGCTATATTTGTAAATTCAAATAACAATAAAAAAGCATACATAGAAATTCACAACATGAAAAAAAATTCTCATGTTTAGAAAGTTATGTTGGCCAATATTATGTGCAAAGTAAAGAATTTACTTATCATTCTAACCTGAAATTTGCTTCTTTTTAACAAACAATAAAATCTTTGATATACTAAATTTATGCGCTTGAACACTAACATTCTGTTTGGCATGAGGGAAACAGAGGGATGAGAGGAAAGAAAAATTTTAATGAGTTTGATTTAAAAATATGAAGAAGTGAGGTTAAAAGCTTTTAATACATTTTTCTTATTCTTTCATCTTGCATATTCTTTTATTAAAATTTTATAAACCTATTTTTTAATTCTTTTAAATTGAATTATTATTAAAAATTTTTCCTTCCCTTCCCTCCGTTTTCCTCATACCAGACATAGTGTAAAACATTATCATAGTTACATAAAATTGTCTCTCTAATTGTATAATCATGTGAATTTACATTTCTAGGTTAACAATTTTTGCACTCTCACACACGGACATATGGAACTCAATCAAACTTTGTCAAATGTAAATATTAATTTAATCATGTCAGAAGGCTATATATATATATATATAATCCTATTAATGGCAATGAAATTAGCACAAAAAATTTTATGTTGTACTTAGAAGAACGGAACATTTTTGTGTTAAGTTTGCAGGATCATATAACTTAAAAAGGGACAAATCTTATGAGAGAAAACGAGCCAAAAAGGCCATAAAGTCCCGAAGAAGGAAAAAGGATAGGATAGAGCTGTATATGCATATCAATAATTTCAGCCTGAAAGCCTGCAAATAACTTGGGAAAAAGTAATTATTTTGTTATAGTATTCTCCTTCCATGAGATTAATTAGCAGCAGAAAACACATAATGAAAACTTGAGAGTGAATCCTTCTAACGACCCTGCTGCTGTGAGAGACTTTATAAGCAAACAGAAGGCATCTTCTTCTTCCACTCCTAACTGATCACTGATCAAAACCAGGTTTGTAGGATAAGATCATCAGAAACAAAAGATGTTAGCAAAATTAAGAGCTGAGAAGGGCATCAACGAAGGTACTATTCAACTTCTCCCCCCCCCCCATTTAGCGGATAGATATTTTGTTTTGTTATGAATGCTTTGGAGAATTATGAGCCTATGATTGTCCTCTGATTTGTTTAGTTAATTTATCATGCAATGATTTGATTATTCTATCGATTCTTTTGTTGATTTGAATCTATTCCCTCGGAACAAGTTTCTTTGCAAACTTGAATGGGATGATGGTACCGAAAGGAAAGAAAAAGTCTACAAGTTTGCTTTTGGTTTGAATAGGAAGTAGATTAGAATAATTTTTTTTCCCTTTGCATTGACCTTCTGAAGTTATCAAAACAGTTTTTAGGATTTTGGAAAGGTTTCATCCTAATTGAGCTAATCAATTCTGAGCTCCTCTTATATAATACTATCTCCAGTACTTAATATAAGACCTAATTATATGAGTTGATTTTGATCCTAAATATAGGATTTATTTTTCATATTTATTAATTTTTTCTAAATTGCCCTTATGAATACTCCCTCAACCATAATCAAGAAAAAGAGGGATGGAGAATATCAAGAAAGATGATTATAGTATTTTAGGAAAAACATGTCATATTTTTTATAATTAACTTATTTACCTAACTTTCTTAATCTAATCAAATTAGTTAAATATGTCTTATATTAATGACCGGAGTATATATATGTATATATTATATTCCTTGGATTCTTTGTCTTCTTTCTCGGAAGTTAATTTTCGTAATTAAATATGGATGCCTTTTTCCAAATAAATGATATCTAGATATACCTCTTTTGGTCAACCATGTGTGACCAAGTATATTAAACAGCTGCTCAATTGAAAGTTCAAATGGGAATGCGCTGGAAAGTTTTCTGACGCGCTGATAAGTTACTATTCATTCCATTTAAATATAGGAGTTAAAAACTAACTTAATTTAAAATGAGTGTTGGCTTTGTTAAAGTACTGTCCCTTTTAATTATTTATATTGGATACAAACTCCTTGATTGAAAAAAAAAAACCCTCTTAATATGTTAATAAATGAGAATAGTTCAGGAAAAAAAGTTATAAATTTTAAAAAACAAAGTAGATTGATATTTTATATTGAAGATAAAAATAAGTCTATCTAACTCTTACATTTAGGAATAAGGGTATTACTTATTTTCTTCAAAAGACTTATTAATGGATTGGATGCCATGTTTTTATCTTCTTCTTTTTTTTCTGGTGACAATATTACCATCTATTAGTGTAAATTTTGTTTGCCAAACTTCGAGGGAATTTCTTTCTGTCTACGACTTGTCTCCTCACAGTTTAGGATCTAATTCTTTCATATATTTGTGTTTTATATCTAGCTATTAGTTCATTGGAAAGTCTGAAACGTGTTTGTGGATGTTGGGCTAAGTTTCTCAAGCTATATTTTGCAAACATAAATAGCATCTAGAAAGCAATCACGCTAAGGTGAACGCAAGATGCAAGCAATATCTAACTACACCAACATGATACACAAAATAGCAATCTAACAACGTTTTTTTGCATGCATATATCTACGCTTCATAGATTTGCATTAATTATTATTAGTTATTTGGTACGATCCTTCACATATATAACTCCAATTTCATGCTGATTATTTGACAATGACGGTGTGTGTGTGTGCGCGCATATGTATGTTCAGTTGTTTACTGTGTTTTCAGATGAGAATAATGTGGAAGAAATCATCAACGTGCATGAGGAATACCACATGGCTCTAAGGACAAAATCGTATGCTGAGTTCTTCGCTAAAGCTCAGAACTTACTCACCAACACGCCTTCATTTTATGACAACCACATCAAATTCTCCGAAATCCTCCTCGAACCAGCACAAGAAACCATACCTTCGATCCTTAATGATTCATCAATCTTTTCAAGAAAGCCAGAACTCAAACACCTCATGCTCTCTTACTTCGACATTACTGCTTCCGCTTCACACTTTTGCACCCGTCTCCTCAAAAGCATCAACCAAATCACTCTAATCATGGCTTCATCCGAAGGGCATTAGACATCACAGACCAATACGAGCACCATGAGCAGGAAGAAGAAGAACAACAACAACAAGAATCTTCAAGCAACTTCGAACTCGTAGCATTCGAGCTCCTCCAATCATTTATGCTTTCCAAAAACCCTTTTGTACCCTGAAAACTTCGACTTCAAAACCGTCAACGACAACAACTCAGCAGTGCTTCAAAATCTAATGGCAATGAGGAAAAAAGTGATGAGAAGATCAGTACCTAAAATACACAAAGAAAGCAAGTATGGTTTCTGCAACATTAGCTTGTGGGTGTTCTAGCAACTTCTGCTGCAATTTTAGCGACACACAATTTCGCAACAATCATTATGGGACCAGCAATATTGTGCTTTCCTTTTAAAACTTTTAAGGGGAAGCTGAGTCGAAGGATTAAGGTTTTGAGAAGTGGGTTTCTTGGTAAGGTTTGTAATCAACTTGATGTGGCGGCCAAGGGAACATATATTGAGTAGAGACTTTGATACGACGAGTCGTTTAGTGGCCCGGCTTCACAATGAGATTGAGAGAAACAGAGAGATGATTAGGTTTTGGATGGAAAGGAAAGAGGAGAAAAAAGTTGGGGTTAGAGATTGTGAAGGAGCTGAAGAGAGTGAGGTTGGGTTTAGAAGCAAGTTGAAGAACTGAAGAAAAACACGTGTACTTGTGTCTTGTTACTATCAATCGTGCGAGAGCTTTGGTTGCTAAGGAAATGGTGAGTGGCTAAGTGTAATCCAGAGGGAACAGCACTCTCCATGTATAGCACCATGTGTTTTATTTGAATGGTCTAATTGTATAGTGTTGTAATGAAGTTAATTTGCTTTATTCTTCTGTAAATACAATTGTATCTTTATTTTGAGAAGAGGTTGCGTATTTATATAGATGTAAGGATATAATTGAGTAAAAATGTGTGCCTATATAAGTCCCGTTTGGTACGAAATATTGAAAATAAGATTATAAGGATTGAGATTACAATTAAAAAAAAATCATTAAAAAAATTAATATTGTAGTAATTGGCTTGTTACATGAGATTAGACAAATCCATAGGGCTAGGATTGGGGGTAATACCACTTCTTCCCATGGTATTCTCTAGTTCTACATATAGGGGTTTGACTAATCCCATATAACAAACAGTATCTTATACTAAATATTCTTTTAATAAATTTCTTAATCCCAAATTTCAATCTCTACTCTAATTTTTAATACTTCCTACCGAACAAGACCCTAGAGTGTAAACTATGATCAAAATAAACAAGTTGATCGATAGATGTGATTTTGCAACACCTATAACAATTATACACCATAAAGGTAAACTATTAGCCATTGATCATTAAGCCAGGTTTGATCCTAGGAGAAAAGAACTTTTTATTTAAACTTTTTATTAAAACTTCTTCCAAACACAAGGGTTGATCCTATATTTAGTGATGAGATTGTCATTTTCCCTTAATGATACCCATTTTTTTTCTTTCTCTTTCTTTCTCTTCTCTCTTTTATATGTATATATTGTAAAATGCCCTTGGTAAAGTTAGGGGAATAATACTCAATCAGGAAATTTTAGATATCTACAGAGGTCTCGTGAAGATAGAGAAGAAACAAGCTCCAGGACTGTCTTCACCGAACCACACTATTACTATTCATAAAAATAGGTCGGCCCGGGGAGTCGTAAGCGAAGATAGGTGTTTTTGGTGTTGGGCCTTAATAAAGTTAAAGCATCCAGCACAAGGGAAAATGTGAGAATGTGTAAAGGCTTCCATTTTCCTTTTGTTGCCCTAGCCCTAGGAACATGTTTTTGTTTTCGTTTTGGCCCTTTATAGTATGATAATTCTTTTTCCGAAACAAATGGTATGATAAATAAAACAAGTGACCCCAGATTGCTTGTTTTTCATTATGATATATATTTTTACAAGTTGTCAAATGAATATATTTTTATAATTTTTATCCGAAAATATATCTTTTATGATGTAATTTTTATTCATCCGAAATTAAAAAAGGGCCATAATCTTTTGGATTTGAAGCATTGATGGGGATGTGACCATTATTTTAAAAGTTGGATCAGAAATGCTAGAAATTCACTGTGTCTCTTCATTCAAGTGGTTAATCTAGTGTGGGATTGGTGAATAATAATTAAATTAAATTTTGATAAACAAATTAATATATGGATATAATGTGTGTGTATATCAAAGAAATAAGTTTTATACATAAAATAAGACTAATGTCAACATAATAAAAACCATAATATGTGAAATTTTCAATAAAATAACACCACAC
>NW_021632771.1:0-34891 GCF_004799145.2 Neltuma alba | reverse complement strand
GACTATCAAGCTCCACTGAAAAAACCTAAGTCAAGGAAGAGAAGATGCTCTAATGTTAAGGTGTAAGTGTTTTAAAATCTTTCAAATTAAATATTTGACACTTATTAAAGAACCATCAAATATATGTACATAATATTTGACGGATCTTATAAATAACCATTAGATAAGCTTTTTTTTAAATTTTGCCTCACCTCATTTGACACTTATTTCTTTAACTGTCAAGTGTTAAGCGTCAAATATGACAAATTTTGTAGTATGCAAATAACTTTTTTTTCTTCAAGTGTCTTTAGCATATTTAACATATGATGGAAGACAATTAAGTTAATCTTTTTTTCCAATTATCACCCTTAGCAATTGGCATAATTCTGTCCATGTCCCCCTTATCATTTTTGGCACCATATAGAAGAATTTTGGGAAAAATTGTTTTATCAAGCTTTAGGTTATTTCACTATATAATTTCCTACATCAATTAAATTTTTCCTAGATCTTGTCCAACCGAGTAAAACTAAAATTCATTTCTCTATGCCAATAATTACCTTTTATTGAGGAGAAGTTCACCCACTTTTCTCAGGTCAAAATTCAATTTGTAACTGGTTCTATTCAATTTTATCTGAAATCATTCTTTTACTAACATAATTAGGCTTTAAATATTTTTAAAGCCAATCTTCTCACTTTCAGGGGTTGAAAATAATTTTACAATATGTAATAAACTTCCAACCAATTTTTTCTCATTTGGGTATAGGCCATTGAGCCCTCTATACATTTCAAATAATTCACTTTGGCTAATTTTTCCCGTTTAGCCAAAAATACCCATAATTATAGAAAACTTTTTTTTATAAATAATTCTCATTCAGTTTTCACTTTTAAGCATCAAATACTGTTCTAGACATTTTACTTTATTTTTTATGAATTTCTAGGAATTTTCAGGAGTTTTGGATATAGTTTTCAATACTATCCTTCCTTGACCAAAACTTTTCAAGATGACAGTTCACTCTTTGCCCGGGTTTCACTTCAAAAATTGTTCCATCTCTATCTCTACTATTTTATTTGGCCCACAGACATTTCTGAATCCCTCATCTCATAGCTTAAAATTTAATGATGTGACACCATCCTCTCATTGTAATTTCTCATTGATATTCATTAGAGTTGTTGCCACTTCATAGTTTGTTATATGAAATCTATTCAAAAGATTTATAGCATATTTCTTTTGAGTTACAAGGATTCCATCTTTACTTTGCATCACTTCAAGACCTAGAAAATATTGCAACAAGCCCAAATCTGTCATCTCAAAATTTCTTATCATGCAAGACTTTAAATAAGTTATTAGTAACTGAAGAACCCCAATAAATCATGTCCTTCACATACAAGTAGACAACCAAAAAATCTCTATTATCATGCTATTTCAAGTAAAGAGTGGGTTCATTTTCACTTTGTGAGAAATCACTTCCACAAAAAGATGAGTCATTTTTGTTGTACCATGTGTAGGGAGCTTGTTCTAGCCTATAAATAGCTTTTCTCAACCTATAGACTTTGCTTTCATTGCCATTAGCAATAAAGCTTTGAGGTTATGACATATAAACTACTTCGCCTAACTCAACAAAAGGCAGACTTCACATCAAATTGTACATTGTAGCTTCGTTTGAGCAACTAATGATAAAACAACTCTAATAGTTTCAAATCTAGCTATAGGAGAAAAAGTCTCTTCAAAATCCATACCTTGTGTTTGAGTATCCCTTAGCTTCTAACAGAGCTTTATGTTTTTAGATGCTTCCATCAACATCGTACTTTGTTTGAAATACCCATTTGAGGCCAATAACATTATTGTCTTTAGGAACATCAACTAACTCCCATGTTAAGTTCTTCTTAGTGGATTGCATCTCTTCTACCATAGCCTTTTGCCATTTAGATTTTTCTATTGCTTCTTCAAAACAAATTGGGTTAGAAGCATATAAAGCAAAATTACAAGAAGCATAAAGTTCTCTTAGAGATCTAAACTTTCTTGGAGGTGTTTCACTAGAGAATCTTGATGATGGAGAACTTGCTTGTCTAATACTACTTTTATCACTAGGTGAGGAAGAACTAGAATTTGGAGGAGATGGTATTATAGCTTGTGTATCATCAAATTCTAATGGAGCTTGAACAACAATACCTTTCTCTTCAATATTCCACTCTTAACAAGCTTCTTCATTAAAAACAATATTCCTACTAACTGTCACCTTGCTACATATACGATTATATAGATGATATGCTTTGGATTAAGGGTTGTAGCCAATAAAAATGCATTTTTCAAAATTTTCATCAAGTTCAGAATGGAAAGTAACCACAACATACGCTATACAACTAAAAATCTTTAAGTAACTTACCTGAGGCTTCCTCTCTATCTAAGCTTCATATAGTGTTTGGTTCAAGACAGCCTTAATTGGATAGATATTTAATAAATATATTGCTATTGCGACTATCTCTCCCCAAAACTGATGTGTAAGGTTATTTGCTTTCAGTAGACTTCTAGCCATCTCTATAATCATTCTATTCTTTCGCTTAGCCATACCATTTTTCTTCGGTGCGTCAGGTGCAATATGTTCCCTATGAATACCATGCTCATCATAAAAAGCAGTTAAATCATTAGATAAGAATTTAGCTCCTTTGTCAGTTCTAAGTGCCTTTATACTTTTTCCCACTTTACTTCTCCACCGGGGCCTTGATTTTTTGAAATTCTCAAAAGTCTTAGATTTGTATTTCAAGAAATAAACCCAACTCATATGACTATAGTCATAAGTAAATATTAAAAAAAAAAAAACTTACTTCCACCAAAAGACTCAATTTGCATTGCTCTGCACAAGCTCAAGCCAATCAATTGCCTTCCATGATTTGCTAATAGAAAAAGAATTCCTAGATTGCTTTCCATATATGCATCCTTCACAAAAGTCAAGTTCAGTGATGCATGGCAAACTAATAACTATTTCTCTCTAACTCAAAAACTTCAGATCATTCACATTCAAATGCCCATATCATACATGCGATAGTGTTTCCTCCTTATTCCCCTTAACAACCAAAGAGCTATTCATGAAGTTGAAACATCAAGAGGAAACATTTTATTCTTTGTCATATTGACAGCACCAATAATATGACCAGATTTTTTTTATCATAAATAGTGCATGCATTATCATCAAACACAATTTTATTTCCATTGCTCATCAATTGTCTAACACTTAACAAATTATGAGCTATATTAGGCACAAATTGCACGCCAGAAAGAAGTTTGACCTCACCTAAAACACTCTTTATGGTAACTATACCCTTTCCTTTAATCTAGACTTGTTTGTGATCACCAAGCCAAACATCAATTTTTTTTTATTCATCAAGATCTTAAACAAGACAAATAATTTGAACATCCACTATCAACAAAACATATATTATTTGATGCATGAGTAATCAGAGAATAAGCCATAAAAAACTTACTTTCCTCTTCTACCCTTTACAAGAAGTTGACTACATTCTACCCATCTCTTTGTTTACTCCAACATTCAGTCTCTTTGTGACCTATCTCTTGTAATATTGATATTGGATCACATCCTTATAATGCTTTTGCTTATACCATTTCCACACTGCGTCTTTTACCATGAGATACTCTTCCTCTGCCTCTACTAGTACCATTTTCATATTTTTAGTTGTGGGAGAATGAATCTTTATTTCTCTTAAATTCCTTTTTAGCTATTTTTTTTTTCTTGTGATCAATTTAGCCTATCTTTATGAGCTAACAGAGAACTCAGTAATTCATCAAAAGAGAATTTATACAAATCTCGACTCTTCAATAGCAATTGCCACATGATTAAATTTTGTAGTTAGAGTCCTCAAGACTTTCAAGACAACAATTTCATCAATAAATTTCTCACTATAAGACTTCATAAGATTAACAAGGTCAGATACTTTGGACATATAATCTTGCATTGATTCTGTGCTTTTCGTCAGTAAAGTCTCAAAATCATGTCACAACGTTTGTAATTTGATAGCAATTACCTTTTATCTCCCAAATATTATTGCTATAAAATCTCCTATGCCTTAGTGGAAGTTGTCGCTACTGCAATCCTGGGAAATACATCATTATCGAGTACTTGCTGACTCATTAACAAGGCTTTGAATCCTTCTTGCGAAATTTCCGCAGTTGCTGGCTAGGCTATGCTGGTTGGGTATACTCTACCAAGTCCTAGAGTACTTAAGACTTGAAGAAAGTTTTCATCTTCAGACTCCAAAAATGATGTTTTACCCTTTAAAATTTGGAAGAAGGGGATAAGAGTAGTGGACATTTCCTTTACAGCCATTTTGTAAAGCAAATTCTTTTGTGGATACTTTTCACTGGCTCTCTTGTTTGTCTCACACACTTCCTCACTGGCTCCTGTCTTTATCTCTCTTCTTTGCAATAGAAAAAGAAGGACCGAAACTTGGTTTTTGCTCTAATACCACAACTACGGGTAAAAGACAAAAATAAATGGAGTCGGTGGAGGGGGGAAAAAAAAAGACGGAGGAAAAGGCAAGGAAAGTTGATACTAAAATTTCACTATTAATTACTTCACTGAAATATGCGATACATGCATGGGCTTCTTAAATAGATGAAATAATAACAACAAAGTACTAAAAATAAGGACCACTAAAAACTTGACCAAAAAAACTGGACCCATTAACACACTAAAATAATTTACTAAGATACTAATAAAAATAAATAAACTTGAGCCCCGCATACTGGACACATAACCCATGTAACTAACAGAACCTATCCTATTATTTTGAATTAATCCAACCAACAATTATGTTGGCTACAGCTTAGAATTCGTCCAAGCTTGCAATATTTGACGTCTAAATTTGTAAAGCTTCTACTCTATGGTTGCTGTCACTATCTCTTGACAATTTTAGCTATAAAGGAAAAGTATTGCTTATTTGCAACTTTACCATATTTTAGTGTCTATAATTCTTAGTTTTCCTTTTATTTATTTTTAAGGTTTATATAATAATGGCATTTAAAAAGATGTTGATCTAGAAGAAACAAAGAAGTTACCAAATCAAGTAATGCTTATGTGGCTATGTCGTGTCATTTATTTTGAGCAACATGCCTATTTGATATCTAATTTGATAGAAATTTGTCAACTACTCTTTGAACATGGTAGAAATCAGTTTAATCATTATTGGATGACAATTGACAAACCTCATCGTTTATGGAATTCACTACTCAATCTAACATCAATATGTATGAATTTACATAATGTTTTGAAATTCTTGAATCTTCATATGTGTAAATGGCTAATAACATGGAAATTACGAGTGGTTTTGGTTGTTATTGCTTCGGCTTGTTCCATTCCTACCATTTAACATGTTAAATTATCTCTTGTCGGTGACTCCAGTTCCACTTGGAAAATACATGTTGGCTGCCTGATTTGTTGAGTTCTCCATATAGCATGCTGCCCATTTCTTTTTTATTTGGTACATGGACATCAACCATAAGTTTTCTTCCATATCTTGTTTTCATAATAATGCATGCCAAGCTTCTTCAAACTCAACTTCATCCCAACAATGATACATGCAGCAGCTTAAAATCACTAACCATGAAGTTTGGAAGGTGCTTCATCACATTATTTGAAATATGCTAGGTGCACGAAGCATGCTTTACATTTAGCATCACTTCTTGTAATGCTCACGACATAGCAGTATCTTGATTAATAAAAATAGTTACCAGCCTTGCATTTTTATGTGCACACAAAAAACTCTCAAAGAGCCATTTGAAACTTTCAACAATCTTATCATATAACAATGCCACTCCAAATATCACCCCTCCTTTGTAATGGTTGAAACCAAAGAAAATTGCAAAAAGTCTTTGATCACAATTTGTGCAATAAGTTGTATCAAGTGAAATAATTTCTCGGAAGCAAGCATACTTGACCAACATGCATGCATTAGCTTGGAATATATTTGTCTCCTTCTCATCTGAGTCTATTTGGTGAGCATGAAAGAAAAAGAAGATGAATTTTCTGTTAATTGTCACTCAAAATACTGAAATTCAAATCCAATTTCACCATATATAATGGCTCGTTGCCTTCTTGAATTAAGATAATTTTTTTATATCACGTCTTATAAATCCCAAATTGCTTTGACCTCCTAGATATTGGCTTTGCAAATTAAATGCTGATTTTTTTTTTTTTTACTAATCCCAACTTTCTCAGTATTTTCCAATTCAGTACACTGAGCTGGTGTTAATCCTCAATATGATGCAAATAGGTGAATAGCTTGAGGAAGTTGAATAGGATGATTATAATCTAGGAAAACTTCATTTATTTCATATTTCCCATTCACTTGTTTAATTTTCATTTTAGCTTTGCAACCTATTCTTATTCATCTTTAGGCTTCTTTATCACAAACATATAGATAAGAGACTTATTTTTTTAATTCTTGTTGAAGCTCTGATTTCAAACACAAAAGCCAATTCTTTTATCGTATGCCCTCTGAAACTTCTATGATTCCTATATACTGTTAAATTCAAGATCAAGTGTAGGACTCAAATTTATATCCATGGTATAAGCCTCCTACAAAATTGAAAAATATATACCCAATATGAATACAAACTCGTATATACCTCCAATAATGAAAACATAAAAATTCTGATCTCAAAACCAATAGGCATATATATATGCAAATGGAGACTTATACATTTTTTTATGAGAAATAGAGACATATACATGAATGCACAAATAAAAATATACGCTACAACACACACGCATATACCAAACAGAGCAAAGTAGCCTAAACTAACATTAATTTTTTTCCATGAATTGGGAACCAAACTACAAAAGACTAAATAGTATCAGCTTGCCAAATAAAGGTATTAATAGTCTCAGTTCCAATGATCTGTAGTCCTGGCTCGTTTCCTCCAAAGCTAACCGAAATTAATATTGGATTAAAAAAAAAAAAATCTTCCCTCCAAACGAAGCGCACACATACACTAAACAAACTAATATAAATCATTTTATTAATACAATAGGAAATTATTTACAGCAAAAAATAAAATCTACTATCATGAACTTTAAAGATGATCAAGTTAGATTATAAAAAAGCATAAATGTAAAAACTAAATATAAAATATCAAGAAAAATCTGGGTATTTGATTAAAAAATTGTTATTTATTCATCAATCTTTGATAACTAGGGCCACTGACCCTCCCTTTCTATTCCTCTTCTCTGAAACTTTATCCCACTAGTTGCTCTGTTTTCCCGTGCTGTTGGAGGAAGAAAGGGACACTGCGCGAAAGAGAAGAACGATGGGCTGGAGGTGGGAAAATTCAGAAATTAATAAGAAATTATACAGATGGCTGAGATAGAGTGAAAGCTTGACGGACCAGATGAAATGTTCAAAACCACATCATTTAAATTAGTTTCGTCTTTTCACCGTCAATGCAATTTTTACAAACAAGCGGTCCAAATTTTGTTTCACTCACCAAACGACGTCATTTAAAGAAAAGGAGGGCAGCCAATAAGAAAGGTACCGGAGAGAAGTCAGATCGGCGGTACAGCCGCATGGTTCTGAAAAGAAAATTAAAAATAAAATTGATGATGAGAAGAATTAAATATAAATATCGTTGTTGAACAATTAAAAATTAAATATAATAATTCAACTTATTTATTGAATATACCCTTCATATGCGGCAGATTGCCCAAATCACTACCAAGAGAATCAAGCTATAGAACCTTTTCCTCAATGGACTAGGTGCAATGAGCATCCACAAGCCCCGAATTAATTACAATACTTGATGGTTTTGTTTAAAATAATTGCCACGTATTTAACCCTTATTTGGGGTCACGTTAGAGAAATTAAAAAAAAAAGGTGACAAAAAAATTAATTTCCCAAGCATATTTTTATCATTGTTCTTCTCATCATCACCAAAAGATGAAAAATAATATGGGGAATCATTTTTTCTCAATCACTTTGTTCGTCTTCTTGTAAGAGACTGAACAAATTGGATGAGTTCATTCAATTTGTCCTCTTTGCACAGTGCTTTCTCAGGCATGAACTGACTGATAGTCTCACTGAGTTTTTTGGTGACATTTAGCAGTAATTCGATTTAACGAGTAGTAGTTAAGAACGAAGGACTTCTGATCAAAGACAAAAACACAGCGTTTGGGAAAAAATTGTCTTCATTCAACTGAAATGTTCTAACTACAGAAAATAATAAAAAATGGGCTCAGTTGTCCTGTACACTAGAGGCCCTATTTAAAGACAGACTCAATGCTAACAGGCCTAAAAGGAGAATTTTAGGCCTATACCGTAACTAACTAAAATTAACAACTAAAACCAGGAATGACTAACTATGTACAAGTGTTTTATACAATTCCTTATTTCTTACACTCCCCCTCAAGTTGGGGATCGAATAGATTGACCATCCCCAACTTTCCCAAGAGTCTTCTCTAAACTTCTCCTGAGACAGCTTTTGTAAGTGGATGAACCTACTAATTACTTGATTTTACATGCTTCAGACCAATTTGCTTGGACTCCCACTTTTCTTTGATAAAATGGTAGTCCACTTCAATATGTTTTGTCTGCTTATGATAAACTAGATTTGTAGCAATGTGAATGGTTGCTTGACTGTCATAGAAAACTTTTACAGGTTATAGATGTTCAATACTCAAATCTTTTAACAAACCTAAAACCCACACTATCTCCGAAGTTGCCATACTTATAGCCCTATACTCTACCTTTGCAGATGACTTTGAGATAGTATTTTGCTTCTTAGTCTTCCACATGACCAGCGAACCTCCAAGCTTTAGCAAATAACATGTGGCCGAATGCCTTGTAATTGCACAGGATGCCTAATTTGAGTCACAAAAGCACTCCATTTTCAGCTTCCCTTCTGAGCACAAGAAGATTTCTAGACCTGGAGTTCCCTTTAAGTATCTCACCATTGCTTTAGCTACTGCCATGTGAGCCTTGGTGGGAGTATGCATAAACTGACTCAAGTTTTGCATTGAAAACGATATATCAGGGTGAGTCAAAGTTAAATAAATTAATTTACCAATCAACTGCCTATATCTATCAGGTCTACTTAAAAGGTCTTCCTCCTTTGTCTTTCCTTTCTCATAAGGCATCAATCATTTAAATTTTATGGCATAGAAATAGATAAAGGCTTACACCCACTCATTTCAGTTTGAGATAATAAATCCAATACATATTCTCTTTGAGATAAAACTATGCCTTTTTCAGATTTAGCTATCTCTATCTCAAGAAAATATTTCATGTGACCAAGATCTTTGATTCTAAACTTATTGTGCAGAAAATTCTTATAAGTTTAATGCCATTTTCAGAGCTACCTGTCAACAGTAAATCATCAACATAAACCAAAATGATTACCACACCACCTGAAAAATGCTTTACAAACAATGAGTAGTCATTTTTACTCTGTCTGAAACCTCTACCAATTAAGGCTTGTGAGAGTTTTTGGTTCCATTGTCTGGAAGCTTGCTTCAACCCATAAAGCAATTTTCTCAACCTACAAACTAAATTCTCCACCTTGCTTTCAAAACCTTGAGGGATCTTCATGTAGACCTCCTCATTGAGGTCTCCCTGTAAAAAAGCATTATGCACATCCATTTGGTACAAATTCCATTTATTTACAGCAGCAGGTTTAAGCACTAAACGCACATTAAACATTTTAACAACAAGAAAAAATGTTTCATGATAGTCTATTCCTTCCCTTTGATTATAACCTTTCGCTACCAACCTAGCCTTGTACTTATCTATACTCCCATCTGAATTATACTTAATTTTGTAGACCTACTTACATCCTATAGGTCTTTTCCCTTTAGGTAGAGGGACAATGTCCCATGTTTTATTGCTATTAAGTGCCTCGATTTCATGCTTCATTGCATCTACCCATCTCTTATCTGTCACAGCTTCTTTATACTTGGTTGGTTTAATATGGGAATCAATAAAGCAAAGAAAAACCATATAATCAGGAGAAATATTCAAATAAAAAAACATAATTAGCAATAGGATATTTACATTTACTTCCCTAATTTGTTTCTATCTTGGTAGATAGTAAAGAACAAACATAATCCTTTGACCATATAAGGGGCCTTCTCTCCCTTACTGGTCTAAATTGATTACATTCAAGTTCATTACAATCTCCATTTACCTGTTGAGTGTTAGTTTATATGTTTTCTTGTTCTGTCTGAATATCTATGTCATTTCTTGAATCTGTCTCAAAATGGCTTTGGTCTGCTTCATACTAGAACATCTCCTTTAACATGGGGCTTACTCCCCCTAGCTCAATATTCACTGAATCCTTGTAAGGAAATATGTCTTCTGAAAATTTAACATGCCTACTAAATAGTATATCTTTATTCCTTAGGTCAAGAAGAATAAAACCCTTCCGATTATCAGGATATCCTAAGAAAACGCAAGGAATTGCTCTAGGCTTGAGTTTATCTTGCACTTTAAGATCTGTAGCATAGGCTAAGCATCTAAAGATTCTCAAGTTATTTAAATCAGGTTTATGCCCATAAACTCTCTCATAAGAAGTCTTGTACCCTGTTATTTTAGAGGGAAGTCTATTAACTAAGTGAACAGCCATTTTCACACACTCCCCCTAATATTCAGTAGGTACATTAGACTGCAACATTAGGCCCCTAGTCAACTGCATTATAGTCCTATGTTTTCTTTCCACTACCCCATTTTGCTCAGGAGAATAAGGGCAAGACATCTCATGTATTATTCCTTTTTCTTGCAAAAAACCTTTTAATTCTACATTTTTGAATTATGTTCCGTTGTCACTTCTTATCCTTTTTAAATGCTTATGAAATTGAGTGAAAATATAAGAAATGAAGTTTTTAATATGCACAACAGCTTTTAATTTGTTTCTCATCATAAAAACCCAGGTTCCCTTTGAAAAATCATCCACTACAATAAGAAAGAATCTAAAACCTTGATGTGTTGGGGTCCTGTATGGTCCCCAAGTATCAATATGTAAAAGTTCAAAAGAACTTTTGGCCTTTATTCAGCTAGAATTAAAGGGAAACTTGGTTTGCTTAGATTGAACACAAATATCACACATTTATTTGCAAGAATATTGTTATTGACTACAAAATCCAAATGCTGCGTTACAGAGAGAGGGGTATGCCCCAACCTTTTATGCCATAAAGCTATATCAATAAAATTCTCAAGTTTATAAATGTTCCCAGCAATATGAACAGAATGAATATTTCTTGCTATTCTTATTATGTATAAATAGTCAACAACTTTACCACTCAGCTTTATCCTCCCACCTTGTAGGGCCTGCACTAAACAGAGATTAGGAAAAAAAGAAGCTACACAACTATGTTCCTTCGTAAGTTTGGATATTAAGATCAAATTGAATATAAGTTGGGGAGCAAACAGAACATTTTCAAGGACAATCTCTTCTAAATCTTAACTCTACCTATGTGTGTTACGGGAAGTCTACTTCCATTAGGTATTTTAATAGCTTGAATTAGTCCATCATACACTCTATAATCCAATAGCAAATTTAAATCTCATATCATGTGTGTCATTGCCCCAGAATCTAAAATCCAAATTACAAAAGACATATTATAAGTAGAGGGAACTGTCAAACTTGTAGCAGTTAGTGCATGAGTGGTGACTTCCGTATCTTGTTGTATTAGCTCCAGGATTTTTTTGGAACTGCTCTTGAGTGAAGCTAGGCACCACGGTATTTGTCGTACTTGCAAATACTTCAGGTTCATGGCTAGTATCCAAGATTCCTTGAGTTGCTTCTTTGTTCTGCCTCACTTTGTTACCCTTGAAATTCGATGGATACCCGATTACCTAGTAACAATTCTCTCAGCTATGCCTTTCTTGTGGCAATAGGAGCACTCTAACCCATTCTCACACATCTGCAGCCTCTGCCTCGTCTGCATCCCCGTATCGCTATTGTGATTCCTTTACTAGGCGAATTTTTTTCAACACCAGCAATGCACTTCTAAGCCTCATCTTGGATCACCATGGAGAAAGCCTCGTTGACCGAGGGCAGAGGATTCATCAATAAGATTTGGCTCTGTCCTTGTGAGTAGGATTCATTTAATCCCATCAGGAATTGCAGGTGCTTCTGTTCTTGCATAACCTCTGTATTGGTCTGAGAGCTGGAACAGGTGCAAGATGGGAGGATCACTAGCGCCAATTGTTCTTCCCAGAGCTCTTTCAATTTTGAATAATAGGCTAACACCAAGAGGGGTATCTGTCTGAGTGAGGTGATTTCACAGTGAAGGGAGAAGATTCTATCCCATTTTTCTTGTCAAATCTCTCCGAAAGAAGATTACACCATTAGCGAGCTCCTTAGAAATCGAGTTTAGGATCCATGAAAGAATGATTGCATTGCATCGTTCCCATTGTTCCTTCAAAGAAGTGTCTTGATCCTCCTTCTTGCAATTTTCGGTAATGAAGCCCAATTTTTTCCCCATTAGCACTATCCTCATGGCTCTACTCCACACATTGTAGTTTTTCGTCTCGGTGATCATATGGTGCACAATCGAGGTACCTTGCATGTCAGGCAGGTGTAAGAACAACGGATGAGAAAACGACAGACTCTCCGTGGCAGATTTCTCCTCTCCCATAATGCTTCTTGCTATAGAACCTTGTCTGGTCACCAGAATCAAACAACAATAGGGAAAATCCTAGGCTCTGATATCATGAAGAACAAGGGATTTTTTATCAGAGACAAAGACACAATGTTTGGGAAAAAATTCTCTTCATTCAACCGAAATGTTCTAACTACAGAAAATAATCAAAAATGGGCTCAGCCATCCTGTGCACCATAGGCTCTATTTAAAGACAGACTCAATGCTAACAGGCCCAAAACGGGCCCAAAACAAGAATTTCAAGCCCATACCGTAACTAACTAAAACTAACAGCTAAAACCAGGAATGACTAACTATGTACAAGTATTTTATACAATTCCTTATTTCTTACAGGAGTACTAAAAGATTCATTAGTTCTCTAGCATTTGGATGACATGGTTCTGGTAATTAAACAACAGAAATGAAAACACAAAACATAATGGAGAAATGGTGCTTAGGGTTGAAGTTTAAATAGAGTTGCCGAAGTAATGTAATAGTTTCCAGAATTTGAAAGGACAAGAGCTTAAGGGGCAAGACGGGATCACAAATGGTTGGAATATTATATTTGATAGTTTTATGATGCGCCATCAAGTATTGGTTTCCATTTTCTTTTATTAGAATATGTTAACAATACGTGGCAATTAATTTAATTAACAATCAAGTATTTGTTATACATACTCGGCAGTTTATATGTAACCATTGAGTATTTATTCATGCGATTTTCTCACCATTTTTGACAGTCTTGCATTTCGACCATCATATATTGAGCATCATATATTTGAAAATTTGTTGTAGTAGTAATCTATTTTTAACTATATGCAAAACAAAAGACATTTGTACATTGCTAAAAATTGGAGGTAAGTTGCACCCTGTTGAAGGATTTAGATCATGAAGTACTTTTGGACAATCAATTTTATAATTGAGGTTTTTGACAAAGTTTTCCTGTGCAAAATTCACAAAAAGAGCTATAAATTTGAGAGGAGGAATTGTGAATTTGACAGGGTGGCGATGTTTCAGCATTACAATGGAAATGAAAAATTGTATTCACTCTAATTTCAGAAATAAGTCAATAACAACTAAGACAATGATACTTTTCTAACATTTCTCAATTTTTTTCCAATAAATTTATCAGAAGCAACTTCAATGCACATGTTTTAAAAGTTGGACGAACTTTGAATTGAAAATCCCAGTGGTTCATAATTCTCATGGTCTGACTTATTATGCTGGTGGTTAAATCAATGACATAATAATTTTAAAAAATAATTGTACGTATATAACACTTCAAAAAAAAAAAAGGCTCATTACTGATAGAATTAAGAGACAAAAAATTATTCCATCTGAAATGTTCTTCACACACTAATTTTATATAAAATTTCTAGCAATAGAATTAGCAATGGATATTTTTCACAGCTAATTCTGTTGCTAAATTGTTTGCCATGGAGTCACTAATTATATCACAAATCTGTTGCTACTTTCAAATTTCTTTGCTTTGGATTATAATCATGCATAATTTTATATAATAACACAATTAATAATATAATAATTTAAATATATTTTTAATTATAAAATTAATTAATATATTTGTGGAGTTGGTATTAATAGAGGTATCACTATCATTCATCTCGTCATTAGATACTTGCTGAGACAGGAAGATGATTTTTTTTTAAAAAAAAAACTTGTTATATGTTTCCTTAAAATCAATTCCTCTTAATTATTAATAATAATTAAAAAAAACAGATAAAAATATTAATAACTTTCTCATATAAATTAATATAAGAAAGACATAATTGTATTATATACATAAATATTGAAAGACATAATACATGATAGAAATTCAAAATCAAAAAATAGATATATATATATATATATATATATGAACACCAAAATTTATGATTATAAACTAATCTAATGTTGAAGTGAATTTCGAATGTGAATGATAAATCAATAAAATTTGATCATAATATAATTAATAAATCTTGATATATATTAATTTTAGTCTTCAACACAAAGACATACGATATATACAAAAATTTTTCAAAAAACATTAGGTAAGATATACACATAAGCAAAACAAGGATGTTTATTATAAGATATTAAAATCATTTAATTTCTCATATCGAATAATTAATTAAATTTTATTATAATAGTTATTTTGTGGAAAATTAGATTTTTTTTACTTATTATAAATGGTTCTATTCAAATATAGAAATAGCAAATAGATAATATAATATAATCCAATATAATACATGTACATGATTAAATTATAAATCTAATCAACCTTAATTAAAACTAAAAATTAAATTTATGAAAAAATTTGCAATTTACAATTCAAAATTTGTTTCATTTGAAATTAATATTATATTAAAAATAATTTTCAAAAGTAGTAAAAAAATTATAAAATTAATAGTAATATAAAAATATAAAAATTATTTTATCATAGCATGGTTAATATTAAAATTATCATATAATTTATTTTTTGTTTTTAATAATGTGCGTGTACATATAATTGTTAAGGTTAAATAATATTATAAATGTATAATTTTGTGTCAGAGGATTGCAAATTCATTACAACTCAACTTGCAAAGACTCACACACGCACAAGGTCATGGGTTCAAGCCTTGAAAACGTCACATTTGAGGAAAATTATATGGTTGCAACCCAGGAGGTGAGAAAGTCCTAAACTCTTAGACTAAACAATACTTAAATTTTAACCATGGTAGAAAAGAAACATAAAATATTTAAAAATAGTACCATCGTTATAAAATAAACTTGAATCACAAGAAAAGTCAATCATAATATAAAAAAGTTAAACCAATCTATGAAGATATCTATCATGGTTAAAAGAACTTTCTAAATTTACTGCATGCAAATCAAGATTAACTAATGTTCCACAATAATTGGGCTTTGGGTATTTTGAAACCCAAAATGTCACATTCAACTATAAACCCATAACATAACATTATTAAATAATGTGTTTCATAACTTTCTAAAACCAATAGCCATCATAATGGCAAAAAAAAAAAAAAAAACCAATAGTCATCCAATATCTCAAAGGTTATTGTGGATCCATAATTCACAATAACAACCACATACAAATAATTAGAGGCCTCCAACATTTTACCAGAATACAATTCAGCAACAATTAATCAAAAACATAGAGTCAATATAACTAGTCTCAAAACAGATCAAAATATGTGGCATGTGCTCTATCATGACAATATACATCTATCCAACACAAATCAAAAGAGTGAAAATGCTATAATTTGTAGTTGTAGCTCAAACTTCTAAAGCCTTCCCTGATGGACCCACACAAGAACTATCATCTCAAAAAGTATTAAATCAATAGAGTGAGACAAACTTTTCAATAACCAATAATCCTACTTATCAAATATATAAGTAAGTGTTCATGAGGTCACAATTAAGTTAGAAAGCTATAAAATTACAATATTCAAACAACTTTTTTTACATCCTGTTAATTTTAATCCTGAAAATGAGAAATATAAAATAGACCAAGGATCAGCCAATGTAATAGACAGATAATGTAAAAAGTCTTTTCCTCAAAATATTACAAACTCGTTATAAAACTACTTCTATGGTAGAAAAGGAAAATTTTTATACAAGCTACCATAGTAGAAAGAAAACATGTAAACATTTCTAAAACTGCTAAATAGACTGTGGGCCGAAGCCCAAATAGAACTGTTGCATGCAACCAAATCATTCCTTTAAATCTATTAGGCCTTCGAGCCTCTGACCCGAATAACAAAAGATATCAAACATAAGCCCATCCACTTATTTTTCAACAACATAAAGCAAAACGTCATGAAACATAAGAAATGGCCTCCAGCCAACCAAATATAGAGGTCAAACGTCCTCCAATTTATAATAATGCCATGTAATCAAAACATTTCCAAAAGGACCATATGCGTGGCAATATGCAACCATTGATACACATACACAGACCAGAGGCATTACAGCTAACCAAGCTCAAGCCTTCGCGTCCCTCCCTAGAGGTGCCTCCCTAGAACCTTCACCTAAAAAAATTATAAACCATGGGGTGAGACAAAAGTCCCAGTAACCAACTTCCAATTCAGGGTACAAACTAAATAGGTACTCGTGAGATGTCAAGTGGGGCAGTTAATAAGTAATATTATAAACCATAGCCACAACAATCATACATGTGCAAGGATGTAATACCATCAACCCTATCCCTCACTTTGGGGGATTTTCAAGAGTTGAACCCGACCTATCCCTCATTATGGAGGACATAAGGAGCCAACATGCCTATCTCTCACTATGGGGGATATAAGAAGCCAACCATCATATATTAATGGAGGCCTTACCACGTGGTAGTATCAACCAAGTCTCTCACCATTTCCTAACACATGAATCAAGGTCAAGTATTACCAATGAATAAGTTTGCATTTTATAAGTAACTTCAACAAGTGACATATCTTCGAATACCTTAAAATCATGTAAAACCCCACAAGACAATGTCTCTTTCCATATATAAAATACATTTAGAACACCATTTATTACTCGGAGCACAGAAACATAAAACCACTCACAGTACCATAACAACATGTACAAAGGATTGGAAAGTGGTTACGTCTCGCCTGAGCAAGGAATAACAAAATACCACGATGCCCCGTGCACTAACAAATACTCACAACATGTCTACACAAGCACACAAATGCACAACTACCACATATTAGTTAACAAACTAATAAAATGGTCAACACAACACTTAGGGACTCAAAATTCCTAACCTCAACCAAAACTCTACCCAACTCACAAGGGCCAAACTATCATAGCAACACTCCAAAAACCACAAGAAACCATTATCACTTTAATTCCCCTTCCAAAACATCAATTGAATTGAGAAACTCAAAGTCCCACTCTAGGAATTCATCATCCAAACATCCAAGTAGAACAATTGAAGTGTTAATAACATTTTAAACCCATTAAACATCCAATTCAACCCTCCTTAACATAACCCAATTCACAAAACTCAATTTTAACCACTACATTATCATCCTCAATCATAAACCTCCATTTTCACAAGCCCCAAAGTCCCAAAACTTCAAAATCTCCAAATCCAAGAAAACTACATCGATTAAATACTTAGACTAATTAATAGCAGTCATTTAAACTCAAAACAATCATTCAAAAACCTCAATTCCATCAGAAACTAGAAAGCCCTAGGGTTCCTTTATAAAATCCTCAAAAATCCCAAGAGAAAGAGTAGATTAAAGGTTAGATTCATTTACTTGAGATAATGGATCCTTAGAAACACCTTCCCTAAGCCAAAAATATGAAGCCCTGGTAGAGCTCCAACTCCTACCTTCAAAAAATTTGATTTTCGTATATCAGACCCTTCCTTCAGATTTAAAGATGTGAACTTTTCGTCACGGTGAACACACAGCTTTACCGTGACTAACTAACCCTGAAAGGGATTTTTCTAACCTGGAAAACCAACCTTGTTGCGGCCAACTTACACTTCGTCGCGGTGAGAAATTTTTCCCCAGAGGAACTCTTGCTCACCTAAGCATCTTTTGTCGTAGCGTCCCCCTTAACTTCGCCACGATAAAACCCTATTCCCAAAAGGAAGCTCTCCCAATACTCTTCGGTTTGCTGCGGCAAACAAATCCTGAGAGAGATTTATTTACCTGGTCTTCCAACTTACCTTGATCCCCAACTAGACACCAAAATTCAAGTTTAACTCACCAATCTATCCTCAAAATCAACCAAAAAGGGTTACCAAAACTCAAAATCAAACTCAGGACATTATAGATAGATGGAACAACTTTTGAACTAAAACTGAACAAGGATTGGACTATCATTTTCAAAATACTTAGTCAAAATAAGATAGACTAGGAAATTATACCAAAAATTCTAGAAAATTTCCAAAAAATTCATAGAAAATAGAATAGAGGGTCTAGAATAGTATTTGAGATCTTGGAGGTGTTAAAGGAATAAAAATAAATTAATATAAAATTTTCTGTAATTTAAGGTATTTTTAGTTACACAATGTAAAGTTAGCCACAATTAATTATTTAAAATACTTAGAGACCTCAATAATTCTGTGAAAAATATGAAAAGTTTATCTAAAGGATTATTATAAATTATCAAATTATTCTCAACTTTAGAAAGTGAATAGGTTAATTTTAAGATGTTTGAAAGCCGAATTCTTGTTGGTCAAACACCGATTTCGGAAAAAAAACTTAAATATAAAGAGTTGTGGAGTAAAGTTAAATCTGAGAAAAATTATGAAACATTTCTACATTAAACGGATGGTTTTGGTATAGAGGGATGAATTTTTGGAAGCACTAAATTATACAAGATCTAGGAAAATTTATCCAATACAGGATAATTGAATAGGGGAATGTTATTAAGTGATGGGAGGCAATTTTCCCCCAATTTTTCTACTGCTATATGGTGCTATTTTGGTACCTAGGACATGGAGGGAATTATGTGTTTTCTTGTTGAAAGAAAGATTAAGATAATGAAAATAATGAGCTTTTAACATATGAATAAAATCATAACCTTACACTTGGTGGGACACATGGCACGATCAAGATGACGTAGATTTTGAACTGCTAAATGAGCAAGGGAATTAGGTGGTTTCCCATGGATAAAAGAGAGAAAGAAGGGGTCAAAATTTTGTCTATAAATACCCTATGCAAGACACACATTATGCAACACTGGTTCTCTCCAACCTGTTATTAATCTTTTTAAACTCAAAATTTAATAATATTAACTAGGGTAGAAAGAATCTTAGTATAATCTTTGAAAAAGCTACCATGGTTATAAAAAGAGATTTGATTTGCCAAAAATGTTAACCATGATAGAAAAGACTTGAACTAATCGTTTAAAATGTTTATCATGATTATAAGAGCTTTACTAAACAAATTGTATGAAAACTATAATTAATAATATTTCACAATAACTAAGCCTTGGGCTTTACGAAGCCCAGAATGTCACATTTAACTTTAAGCCCATAACATGATATTTTCTGAATAAAATTCTTCCAAGCTAATATTAATTAACTACTTTTGAAAGTTATTATGGATCCATAACTCACAAATATAAGCAAACCCCTAGATGCCTCTAGCCTTCTACCAGTATGCGATCCAGCAACAAATGTAGCTAGGACAATTAGTCTTGGATAAATCAAAATCTACAAAAAGAGCTATATATGGCAATATACAAATACTCATCACATGATAAAAAGGAGGTTGTACAAGATAAACTTGATAACTAAACCTTCGCCGCCTTCCCTGACGGACAAGCCCTAGAGGTATTACCTGAAAATGTTAAACCATGAGGTGAGACAAAAGCCTCAATAACCAATAATCCTACTCATCAGGCATACAAGTAAATACTTAGGAGGTATCAAGTAGGACAGTTACAAAAATCATAACATTCATAATTGTCATGTGGTTATACATATATCAAAATATAATATCTTACTCTCAATTCCACCTTATTTTCTCACACCTTATTTCTTCTGACTGAACCCATCGGCTAGTACTGACTCATGTGACTAGTAGCTCAACACGATAAACTCGCCGATCAAGCGATGTGAACCAGTCAAAAATTCACAAAGCACAAGACTAGACCATGGGTTTCCTCTCTAATCTCCTAGCTAGGTATCATATGTCCTACAACACATGAAAGAGCCAAAGGATCAATCACTATACATTAAGCATCCTACCACCTTATTACCTTTGTAATATGTACAAAATCCACCCCGTTATTTCCTCTGTAATATGACTCCCATCAATCAATGTTCACCATCTCCTCTCATATTTATATTCATGAGATTTATAAAATAATCATTTCTGATAACATAATAACTTTCATGTTCACCAAAATCAAGATTTCTAAATTTTAATCATTAACATCAATCTTTAAAACCATTTCTCAATAAATTTATGTCCCACGTGAGAAGTTTAAAAATTCATAATTTCATAACTATTTTTCAATAACACGAAGTATCTCAAGGCAATTTCAACAATAATACATTTCATTGCTCAAACAATCCACTTCAAGCATACATAACTAGTGAAAAGTGGTTACCTTTCACCACGGCTATAGAAAAGATTACCATAAAATCAACCCCGTGCTCAAACCAATAATCTAATAATTAATCTACACAATTAATATAACCACATATTTACATAAGTTAATTAATTAATTAATTAAGCTTATATATATTTGTTAAATTTATAATTTTATTTTATTTATTTTATTTTTATTCTAAATTCCCATAACTGTCACAATCCAAAATTAAGTACTTTAGAACTAACTTATAATTTTCTAACGAACCAAATTATCCATCTACATCCTTTGAATTATTTACTTTAATCAAAAGAATTTTTCAAGATTTCCAAATATGAAATTATTATATTTTAATTTCTAAACATCCCATTTGAAGTTTAAACTTCAAAACAAACCATTAAAAATTCAATAGTATTTCAAATATTTATAAATAAATAATATAATCAAAATTTTAATGGTATAACTATCAGATTTCTTTCCCAAATAATGAACTTTTAGCTAAAATAATTATTTTGAAACCTCAAGTCACCCAAGAAATAAAACTAAACTGATTAAAATCTTAATAATATGTCAAACAATCCAAATAAATTATTTAACTTAATTTGGATCGGTGTAAATATGATATATCTCATAAATAACACATTTTTAAATAAAAATTAATTTTTGAATACTAAAACCAACAAATAGACAAATATAAATTGATAGAAATGATCTACTATAATAAATCTATAATACTGTGGTTAACACTCATCAAAACTCAACACTTACTCCAAACTCTAGATCCAAACAATTTTTATAATTGAGTAGAACAACTTTTATAAAGGAATTTTTGTAATTAGGAGTAATTTTACTTACCAAAATGATCTGTAACAATGGAGAAAGAAGTAGAAGAGAGGACGACACTGTGAACACGAAGAGAGAGAGAGAGAGTAGAAAAGAAAATGAAAAGGGGCAACGGTAAAAAGAAAATATTCGAGGTAAATTTTAGTTAACAACCCTATTTAAATATTTAAGGAAAATAATAGTTTCGAGGCCTTTTTTTTAATTTCCAAATATTTAAATCCTAGAAATAAAATTTAAGATGTTAACATTTCGGCCATTTAGGAGACTTAAAGGAGGAAGGTTTGCCACCAAGTTTGTTGAAAATTAAGAGGAAGAAAGCAAGGTTAAGAACAAGAAACTTTAAGGAAATTCAAAAGCTCTATCAAGGAAAGCTGAAGCTTCAATTAGGAAAGTTTCTTGGCATGGTTAGAACAAGTTTCGGATAGGTTTTGATGGGAAACTGCCCTTGGTATGTTGCCATAAAATTTCAAAAATTATATGAGAAGGTTGAATGGAAACAAAAACTTGGATTTAGGATTGAAAAAAGTAGGAAAATTGATCTCTATGCTTGTTCTTAAAGAAAATCCAACTCCCTAACGCTAGAGCATGTTTTGCCCAAGGTTGGAAGTTAGGGTTAGGATTTGATTTGAACTGATTTGATGCTTCCATTATATTTAGAATGTGATTTTTTGTAAGGAAACACTGAGAAAAAGTGTTTGGAAACATTAAAATTGGAAATAAAATTTTGAATCCATAAACCCTATAGCTTTTGGCCAAGCATGATTTGATAAGGAGGAGATGGATTTTGTTAAAACTAAATGGATATATGAATTCTACATGTAAAATTGTATAGAAATGACCTAAGAGAGTTAGTAAAAACAAAGAAGAAGCAATTACTCTTTAAAAAAAAAGGGGTTAAAGGATATGAATTAATATTTTGTGTTGACTTAAGTGTTAATGTAAAGTATCCTTATGCTTGATTGATAGGCATTATACAAGGGTATAAAGAGAATCAAGAGGAAGGAGAAGGCGGCAAAATCCAAGCTTGAGAAAAGGTAGCATGGAACTTACAATTTTGATGTTAAGTTGCATGGTTTGTTGCTGTGTTACTCCTTGTTATATGCCATGATGTGGTAGAGCTAGAGATGTGATAATGTGCTTAACTCCTTAAACTTTATGCCATGACTATGTGCATTGTTGAGTTGCTTATTGGTATGATATATTGCTCCCTTTTCAGGGCATGATCATTCATTGATAACATGAAGGCATTATGTGACATATAGCTTGACATGCTTTAACATTTCAATTGTGGTTCCCTACTACTGAGATTTTATGAAATCTCACTCCCATTATGTTTAAATTAACACCATTTGGGGGCTGCAAATGCAAAAGGAAAAGGCAAGGAAGTGGTATTAGCATGAAGAGTATTTGACATATGTTATGTATGAACTCATGATCAATATCTTGAAAAGATGTAATGACTATATATTTCGGTGCTCAATGACTATTTTATGATTTATAACTTAAATAGAGTATAATCATAGATGTGTTGTATGATAAAGGCTTCTTATGAGTTTATATGGTATAATTACACAAGAAGATTACTTAAAAAGGATGGAAATGACCTCAATTGAGCATATTTTGGAGCCAATGTTGTTAGGATTATAGTTTTGATGATAACAAGTCAGAATTTCAGGGTTAAGTATTTTGATCGATCACGTGATCGAGCAATCAGTTATCGCTAAGGTTTCAGATAAATGATCAAGTATAAATCGGGTCTATAGTAGTCTTTTTGATCCAAGAACTATTCGATGAATAATTTATCGATAAAATGATCGATAATCGCTAGCGTAAATATCACATAAGACTTTGGGAAATTATCGATAAGCTGATCGATAATATCAGGTAAACAATCGAGTTACTGATAAGAGACCCAAATCTGAAGTGTATTTATCGATCAAGTTATCGATAAATCAGTCATCAATAACGACTTCGATAAAAGGTAACACTCTCTACATGTTCTGCACATTAGTTCTGTTACAAGTTTATCGATCATATTTTCGATCATTTGTTTATCGATTACGTGCTCGAACTTTATGCTCTAACTCTCTGAATGCAGGTGATCAAATTCACTGATAGATCGATAACTTTATTGATCACAAAATTATCGATCACATGATCGATAATCAATGTCCTTATCTACTCTTACTCAGTTTGCTACAGCTAAATTATCGATAACATTATCGATAACTTTAACTTATTTGCTTAACAAAAGTTTTCACATAACGTGATCGATAAAGAGTCTAAGAATTGACATATTCGCATTAAGTTATGGTGAACGAATGTTCGATCAAGTTATCGATCACTGGTTTTTCGATAATATGATCGATCATCCAATTCCATGAAAATCATGTTTTTCACAAAAGGTGATCGATAACCAGTTTCCTTGCCTTACAGGATTAATCTTCTCTTCATAATTTATTCGATCATTTGTTCGAATATTCATTGTTCGATTAAATGTTCGATCTTTTCAGATAGCCTGTGTTCTTCATTGAATATATATACCCATGGCTTATCGATAACATTATGCATTATATATTTATCGATAAGATGTTCGATCATCAATGACTGAAGCTTCATTTCAATAACATTTAAATTATCGATAATCTGTTCGATCAATTATGTGATCGATCACTTTTTCGATCATGCAATGATTTCCTATTTCTATGATAATTCTTAAAGTCAATGATCCAACACTTGATCGATAATTTTAGTGATCTACTTCGAAAAGTCTTCATTCTGGTTATCGATAACTTGATCTATCATCAAGTAATCGATCACTTTTTCGATCAAACTAAACCAGAATGACATTTTGTTCTTCTTACTGATAAATGATTTCGGCACAAATCCTTGAATGATAGATTAGCTTTCTGTCTGTATTCAAGATTTAAGCACTCACCACAAAACTCTCATATGTTCTAAGTTTGAAATATGCAGATTAATGAAAAACGAGTGCAACGGCTCTTCAACGGGATTACGTAGACTACGACCTACAGTGTCAGAAACTCAGACGCATTAATGGCGGAGCCGTTAAAACCAGTGAAACACGCAAACGAAGTCACAACGGCTAGAAGCCTTCCGTCTAACGGCTATTTAACGAGATCAACTATAAAAGGCGCGAAGAGGCATTAATGAAGAGATTGAATACCCGAACTACCACCTGCGATTATTTAGTTACGCATTCAATACTCTGTTTTTACGATACTATTGAGCATCAGTGTTTATCATTGAATTCACTCTGTAAGAGAGCCATTCACTACTTTCTTTAAAAACTTGAGAGACACTCAAGAGTGTGGACTCTTGAGAGGGGTTGTATCCTTACGGGAGTAAGGGGGAGTGATTGAGCGATTCAATTACTGTACCGAGGCACCAAGAGCCCTGTCGATCTTGGAAGATAGTGAAATACTCAGAGGTGTTCTGGGGACTGGAAGTAGGTCACGTGGATTAGACCGAACCAGTATAAATCTTGTGTCTCCTCTCTGCGGTTAAAATTCTCCTTACTCTGACTCTCTGTTTTTATTTAATACTTGCACGCTTTTAGTTTTAAGTTTTTGTAACTCACCCAATTCACCCCCCTCTTGGGTGAGATTGTTTCTAACATTTGGTATCAGAGCAGGTCTCTTCACTAAGGATTTAACAGTCCGAAGAGAGATCAAATGGCAGGATTTGGAGATAGCGTGTTACCGGAAGGATGCTCAACATCTAAACCGCCAGGCTTCAGTGGAGAAAATTATACGTTCTGGAAAATGAGGATGAAAATCTTCATTAAGGCCACAGAGTATGGATTGTGGGACGTAATAGAACACGGCAACTATGTCCCGATGAACACAATAGATGGCCAGCAAGTACCCAAGAGTTCCACGGAGTTCAACGAGGAAGATAAGAAGCTGGTGACTCTAAACGACAAAGCGATCAACATACTCACGTGTGCGCTTAGTCAGAGGGAATACTTCAGAGTCTCAAGTCTGGAAACCGCGAAGGAAATGTGGGAGGCTCTGGAGATAGCTCATGAAGGAACCACCGGTGTAAAACAGAGTCGAATCAACACTCTCACTACCGAATTCGAGTTATTCAGAATGAAGGAAGGAGAGAGTATCCGAGATATGGAAGTCAGATTCTCACATCTCATAAATCACCTCACTGCACTTGGGAAGAAATATAGTCAAGAAGATCAAGTGAGGAAAATTCTGAGCGGTCTCACAAAAGAATGGGAACCGAAAGTAACAGCTAT
This sequence comes from Neltuma alba, assembly GCF_004799145.2. Lineage (NCBI taxonomy): Eukaryota > Viridiplantae > Streptophyta > Magnoliopsida > Fabales > Fabaceae > Neltuma > Neltuma alba. The sequence continues at coordinate 9,094 of NW_021632771.1, read as the reverse complement.
TGAAGAAACCAAAGGAGAATCCATTGGTTCGGTTGCAGCACTATTCGGGAGTCTTGCTGAGTATGAGAGCAAGCAAAAATACAAAAAGGAGATGAACGAGAAAAACCGGAAAGGCATCGCTCTTAAAACTCAAGTGAGCGAGGATGAAAATGAAGATGATCTTGATGATGATGAAATGGGCCTTATAGTCAAGAGGTTCAAGAAATTCTACAAAAACAGAACCGGAAAGAAGTTTCAGCCGAAACGCAAAATTTCCTCATATCCGAACGAATCAAAGGATCCAATCATTTGCTTCGAATGTAAGAAGCCAGGACATATCAAGGCGGAATGTCCCCAACTCTCCAGAGCAAAGGATAAAGAAAAGAAGAAAGAAAGATTCAGAAAGAAGAAAGCCTTCGTCACATCAATCTGGGGAGACAGCTCCTCCGATGAAGAAGAAGAAAGTGACGATGAAGAGACAGCTAATATCTGTCTAGTGGCCCAAGAAAACGAGGACTCAGAAACAGACGAGGTAATAATTTCTGAACCATCTTATGATGAATTGCAGTCCGAATACAATGCTTTACACTTAGAATTAGTAAGAATTGCAAAAGAGTTAGTTAATTCTAAGAAAAGGATAAAGTTTTTAGAAGATCAACAATCAAAGGTTGAAGTCAATACTGACTCGACCTTGACTTGCAAAAGTTGTGAAAAGAATGAAAGAAAGATTGAAGATCTAACCAGAACCTTAGAAAAATTCACTAAAGGAAGCGAAATGCTTAAGGTGATTCTAGGAGCTCAACGATGCTCTATGGACAAGACTGGTATAGGATACGATCCAACCCAAGATAAATCGAAAGGAAAGAAAAAGAGTAGTGGTAGATCATATCTTACATATTTTAGAAATTCTGTGCATTCCTCAAATCCTTTTGCACTTTGTTCTTATTGCAACCGTAAAGGCCATTCAACTTCTTCTTGTTACTATAAGAAGAAAGGAGACTACGGAACATTAAAATGGGTGCCCAAAGGTACTTATGCACCAAAAATAATTCATACTAACCAGAAAGGACCCAAGAAGGTATGGGTACCTAAAACATGATTGTAATTTTTGCAGGTATGTCTCAAGGCATCCAGAACAAATAAATGGTATATAGACAGCGGATGTTCCAGACACATGACAGGTGACACTGAGAAGTTTACATCACTCAAACCAAAAGATGGAGGAAAAGTAAGCTTCGGAGGAAACCAATCGGGAAAAATTGCTGGAATCGGAGAAATCGGAAGTAGTATAGGCATGAAGGTCGAAGACGTGTACTACGTGGAAGGTCTGTGTCATAATCTCTTAAGCGTCAGTCAGAGTGCGGACAAAAACAACTGGGTGATCTTTGATTCTGAAGAGTGCTTAATCATAAGCAAAGATGATCTACCTTTGAAGAAAGAAGAATTGAATACGAAGCTGAGAGCTCCGAGGGACGGTAACTGTTATACACTTCAATTTGATTCTAAAACCTCTGAAAACTGTTTTTATTAGTAAAAAGGAGGAAAGTTGGATTTGGCACAAACGACTTGCACATGTCAACATGAATCAACTTTCAAAATTAATAAAAAGGGATCTAGTTGTGGTTTACCAAAAATCCAGTATGAACGCGATGATGTTTGTGATGCTTGTCAAAAAGGTAAACAAACAAAATCTTCATTTAAATCAAAAAGATAGTTTCAACTGAAAGACCTCTCCAAATGATTCACATGGACTTGGTCGGTCCATCTAGAGTAAAAAGCTTCGGGGGAAATCTTTATACTCTTGTAATAGTTGATGACTATTCAAGGTTTACCTGGACTTTGTTTCTTTCCTCTAAAGATGAAACTTTTAATGCTTTCATTGTTTTTGCCAAAAAGGTCCAAAATGAGAAAGGTATATCTATTGTGTCTATCAGGTCAGATCACGGAGGAGAATTTGAAAACAACGAATTCGCAGACTATTGTGAGGAACATGGAATTGACCACAACTTTTCTGCACCAAGGACTCCTCAACAAAACGGAGTAGTTGAACGAAAAAATAGAGTACTCACGGAGATGGCTAGAGCAATGCTAAATGAGAAAGGGGTCTCACAAGTTTTCTGGGCAGAAGCAATGAGCACAGCCTGCTATATTTCAAATAGAGCCTACATCAGAACACTGCTCGGGAAGACTCCATATGAATTGTACAAGGGGAAGAAAACCCAATTTGTCACACCTAAGGATCTTTGGAAGCAGATGCTATATCCACAACAACAACAAAGAAAACCTGGGTAAATTCGATCCTAAAGCTGATGAGGGTTTGTTTCTTGGCTACTCTAATCGTAGTAAAGCATATAGAATTTTCAATAAACGAACCTTTACAATAGAAGAATCAATTCATGTGGTGTTTGCTGAAACTGAAACTATTTCGAAACCTGTAGATGATGATGCTGAAATCGTTCAAAATTTTCAAAAACTAGATTTGAACAAAAACTCGAACAAATTATTTTCAGAAACCGTTTCAGAAAACAGGGATGTTTTAAACGATCCCTCTTTACAAGAAAATCTAGAGCAGCCAAAGGCATGGAGACACAACCGAGATCATCCTCTGGATCAAGTCATCGGTAAAGTCAATGAAGGGGTCAAAACCCGGAGACAAATTGTCAATGAAGTTCTTTTCTCTGCTTTCATTTCTCATTGAGCCCTCTAATATTGACGAAGCACTATCAGATGAATTCTGGATAGCTGCGATGCAGGAAGAACTTAATCAATTTGAGAGAAATCAAGTTTGGGAATTGGTACCCAGACCAGAAGACCATCCGGTCATTGGCACCAAATGGGTATTCAAAAACAAGCTCGATGAATCAGCTCAGATTGTCAGAAACAAAGCCAGATTAGTAGCAAAAGGCTATAATCAAGAAGAGGGAATCGATTATGAAGAAACGTATGCTCCTGTAGCTAGATTGGAAGCCATACGAGTTCTTTTGGCTTTTGCTTGCATCAAAGATTTCAAACTATTTCAAATGGATGTTAAAAGTGCATTTCTGAACGGTTATATATCCGAAGAGGTGTTTATCGAACAACCTCCCGGTTTTGAAAATTCAAATTTTCCAAATCATGTTTACAAACTTAAAAAGGCTTTGTATGGTTTGAAACAAGCGCCCAGAGCCTGGTATGAACGACTTAGCCACTTCCTTATAGAAAAAGGATTCGAAAGAGGTAAAGTGGATGCCACACTTTTCATTAAAAGAAATAGGAAAGATCTTTTGATTGTTCAAATATATGTAGATGATATTATTTTCGGTGCTACTAACGAAGATCTCTGTCAAGAATTTGCTAAGCTTATGCAGGGAGAATTCGAGATGTCCATGATGGGAGAATTAAACTTCTTTCTGGGATTACAAATCAAACAAAAGAAGAACGGTATATTTATCTCCCAGACGAAATATGTAAAGGAGTTGCTGAAGAAATTCGGAATGGAGAATGCTAAAAGTGTAAAGACTCCAATGAGCTCAACCTGTTCGCTTGATATAGACGAGACGGGAAAGACATAAATCTAACAAGATATAGAGGGATGATCGGTTCCTTACTATACCTACTGCAAGTAGACCAGATATTCAGTTCAGTGTTGGAATGTGTGCGAGATATCAGTCAGCTCCAAAGGAGTCGCATGAAGAAGCCGTGAAAAGGATACTCAGATATCTTGTAGGAACTCAAAATTTAGGAATCTGGTATCCAAAAAGAGGAACCGAATATTTAATGGGATACTCAGACGCCGATCACGGTGGATATAAAACAGACAGAAAAAGCACCAGTGGACAATGTCAATTCTTCGGAGGATGTCTTGTCTCATGGTCAAGCAAAAAGCAAAACACCGTGGCAATCTCCTCTACTGAATCAGAATATGTAGCCACTGCCTGCTGTTGTGCTCAGATCTTATGGCTAAAACAACAAATACAAGATCTAGGAATCAACTTACGTGAGATTCCAATCTTATGTGATAATACGAGCACGATAAGTCTGTCCAAGAATCCAGTTCATCATGCTCGAACCAAACACATTGATGTTCGACATCACTTTATTCGTGATCATGTTCAAAAGAAAGATGTAAAAGTTGAATTCATCCCCACTGAATATCAGATAGCCGACATCTTCACAAAACCACTAGACCAACAGAAGTTCAGCTACTTCAGAGGAGAATTGGGAATGGTAAATCCCAATGAATTGTAAGAAATTTCATACTATCTCTCAAGATTAAATGTTTAAATTTATTGTTTTGATGATAAAATAACTAACTTAAGCATCGGAGTATGTAGAAATTTGTTTTGCAGGAAGCTCTGTTTCGATGAAGAAAAACAGAGGTAAACAGAGTATGAGATTATCGATCAATTGATCGATAATCATGAAGGCAAGTGGGAGATAATTTATCGAACAACTGATCGATAAATTCACTTTGTAAAGAAAGGGAATTGCTCCAACACTACAATTATCGATAACGTGATCGATAAAATAAATATCGATCAGAACATCGATCAAGAGCCTCAAGGTTCCGACACTCATCCGTCAAATTTGGTAAGCATTGATCGATAAGCTGACCGATAAGCTTAATTATCGAACAAATATTCGATAAATTACATCAGGTACGCATTTCTTTTTACTTATTTTATCGATAATATGTTCGATAAATGCATGATCGATAACGTAATCGATAAAACTGATCTTTGTTCAAGTGTGTTCTTCATAATTATCGAACACGTGATCGATCAAGTGTTGATCGATAACTTAATCGATAATTTCAAGAACTATAACGGTACTGTTCTGAAATCCATCCGTCAGTTTTTCGAACCCTAACTCGAACATTTCCCGTCCCCTGCTCTTCGCAACGGTCGATTTTCACCACTATCTTAAATTCTTCCACCGTTACACCGATCGAATCCTTCTCTGCTGCATTCCCAACCTTCACCCACCTCAAACTCACCGATTAATCTGTCAAAAACTCGCTCAGCACCTCCGAAATGGCTCGGGTGAAGCAACCGAACGTGGAAAAGGGAGAAGCACCGAGAGAAACAGCCTCAATCGAGCGACACCACTGCCTCGGGAACTCGAAAGCGCTACAGACCGAAGGTGAGGGAGGAATCAACGAAGAAGAAGAGAGCTACTCTGAAAATCCGGGAAAGTCGGACCGAAGAACAACCGGCCTCTCTCAGAAAGTCTCCCCGGTCCAAATCAAAGCTACCGATTGTGACTGAGGAATCGGAGACCGAGTCGGATGATGGGGTCTCAGTTCAGAAAGCCGTGGAATCAGCCTTGAATATCTCTGTCCCCAAGCAACCGAGAAAGAAGAAACAGAGGGCAAGTGAAGGAGTCGCTCGGGAAATCCCTTCTGTAGGTATACCCACTGAATTTTCTGAGTTATTATCTGGCAATCTCGATAATGAAGTTAATATAGCAAAGTATAAGGCCGATTTTGCCAATAGAAAATTCTGTCCTGTGGTATCTGTTGATTTAGAGGGTCTGAGGAAAAGTAAACAGATTGAGCTTGATTTAAGTGACCCACTGCAGCATTATTCGAATTGGTTAATTATTGGTGGTGAATACTGTCCCGAAGTGGTTAAAAGATTCTACTGTAATATGGAATCAGTAGAAAAATATGATGATAAAGACAATCTCATAGAAAATTGTCTGAAAGTTACACTGAGAGGCAGAGCTTTTAAAATAACCAGTGCCAAAATAAATGAACTGCTAGGGACTCAAGATTTTGTGCGAGGTGGTGACATGAATGAAGTAAAGGCCTATAGAATCTTAATGCAGAACAGTGATTATCCCGGTGAGCTGAATTTCCCACCTAAGCAGATGTGTGACTTCTATAGGATCATCCATTACATCTATTCTAGGTGTATGGTAAACAAATCCGGTAGCTTCTCACATCTCACTCAGGATGATTATCTTCTACTAGCCCGGATTATTAGTGGGGAAAAGATTAACATTGGGGATCTTATTTACTCTGAGATGAAGGACTTTGTTCTTAACAAGTCCAGATCAACCCCAATTCCCTATCCTCAGCTGGCCACCTATTTCCTTCAGGCACATAACATTGCTCCTTTTGAGCCTGGGGAAATCAAGACTAAGGTTCCTAGTTTTGGCCTCACTCAACTCCACAAAATGAGGATTTCTGTTCCCTTTACACCATCACAGAAAGTATCTCAAAAGGATAAGGGAAAGCAACCTGCTGCTAGTACATCTCGGACCCAGGATGAAGCTGAATCCACTGCTGCCCCATCTCATACCCCTGGTCCATCTTTTATGGAGAGATCCCTCAGGGAAATGTTTCAGGCTGAGCTTCGGGCATTTGAGACCAGAGTCTACTCCACTGCCAGAGATTATGGGGAAGTTTCTGACCGGAAGTTTGATGGCATCTCTAAGATTCTGGATCTTCACCAACAAGCTATGGTGGTTTTGGAAAGAGAAGTCACCGAGAGGTTTAATTCAGTGGACAAGGAACTCCAAGAGCTTAAAGGCTTAGTTACCTCTCTCTGCCAGCACTTCACTCCACCTAGCACAAGCTTCAGCTATGAGGATCTCCTCTTCCATCCTCCCTCTCCACCACACCCTGAGCCTGCACCTCCTTCCTCTCCTTTACCCACTTCTCCTATTTCCACCACTTCTCCTTCTGTTCCATCTACTTCTACTTCTGTCCCTACGACTCTTGCTCTTATCACTGTACCCCAACCTGTTCACTCCCTCCATTTTCCATCTATTTCTCCACTTTTTCCTCTTCCTCCTCTCCCTATTTCCCTAACCTTTCCCTCGGTTCCTACCCCTTCTGATGCTGACAAAAAGGGGGAGAAGAAAACTGATGATACTTCGTAGATTATATGGCTTTATGAGTTGCTTTTTGTTATCTGACTTTATATGGCTTTGGTTCTATGTCATGACTTTATATTATCTTTTTTGTTATCTCCTTTATGTATCTGGATAGTGTTTTTATCGATAATGTGTTCTTAATATTTATCTGTCCCTTTTTCATGCTTTTTGAGAATATGAAACTGGTTGATGTTCTCTCTGATAAATAATTCATAACCTGTGTTTTGTCATCATCAAAAAGGGGGAGAATGTTAGGATTATAGTTTTGATGATAACAAGTCAGAATTTCAGGGTTAAGTATTTTGATCGATCACGTGATCGAGCAATCAGTTATCGCTAAGGTTTCAGATAAATGATCAAGTATAAATCGGGTCTATAGTAGTCTTTTTGATCCAAGAACTATTCGATGAATAATTTATCGATAAAATGATCGATAATCGCTAGCGTAAATATCACATAAGACTTTGGGAAATTATCGATAAGCTGATCGATAATATCAGGTAAACAATCGAGTTACTGATAAGAGACCCAAATCTGAAGTGTATTTATCGATCAAGTTATCGATAAATCAGTCATCAATAACGACTTCGATAAAAGGTAACACTCTCTACATGTTCTGCACATTAGTTCTGTTACAAGTTTATCGATCATATTTTCGATCATTTGTTTATCGATTACGTGCTCGAACTTTATGCTCTAACTCTCTGAATGCAGGTGATCAAATTCACTGATAGATCGATAACTTTATTGATCACAAAATTATCGATCACATGATCGATAATCAATGTCCTTATCTACTCTTACTCAGTTCTGCTACAGCTAAATTATCGATAACATTATCGATAACTTTAACTTATTTGCTTAACAAAAGTTTTCACATAACGTGATCGATAAAGAGTCTAAGAATTGACATATTCGCATTAAGTTATGGTGAACGAATGTTCGATCAAGTTATCGATCACTGGTTTTTCGATAATATGATCGATCATCCAATTCCATGAAAATCATGTTTTTCACAAAAGGTGATCGATAACCAGTTTCCTTGCCTTACAGGATTAATCTTCTCTTCATAATTTATTCGATCATTTGTTCGAATATTCATTGTTCGATTAAATGTTCGATCTTTTCAGATAGCCTGTGTTCTTCATTGAATATATATACCCATGGCTTATCGATAACATTATGCATTATATATTTATCGATAAGATGTTCGATCATCAATGACTGAAGCTTCATTTCAATAACATTTAAATTATCGATAATCTGTTCGATCAATTATGTGATCGATCACTTTTTCGATCATGCAATGATTTCCTATTTCTATGATAATTCTTAAAGTCAATGATCCAACACTTGATCGATAATTTTAGTGATCTACTTCGAAAAGTCTTCATTCTGGTTATCGATAACTTGATCTATCATCAAGTAATCGATCACTTTTTCGATCAAACTAAACCAGAATGACATTTTGTTCTTCTTACTGATAAATGATTTCGGCACAAATCCTTGAATGATAGATTAGCTTTCTGTCTGTATTCAAGATTTAAGCACTCACCACAAAACTCTCATATGTTCTAAGTTTGAAATATGCAGATTAATGAAAAAACGAGTGCAACGGCTCTTCAACGGGATTACGTAGACTACGACCTACAGTGTCAGAAACTCAGACGCATTAATGGCGGAGCCGTTAAAACCAGTGAAACACGCAAACGAAGTCACAACGGCTAGAAGCCTTCCGTCTAACGGCTATTTAACGAGATCAACTATAAAAGGCGCGAAGAGGCATTAATGAAGAGATTGAATACCCGAACTACCACCTGCGATTATTTAGTTACGCATTCAATACTCTGTTTTTACGATACTATTGAGCATCAGTGATTATCATTGAATTCACTCTGTAAGAGAGCCATTCACTACTTTCTTTAAAAACTTGAGAGACACTCAAGAGTGTGGACTCTTGAGAGGGGTTGTATCCTTACGGGAGTAAGGGGGAGTGATTGAGCGATTCAATTACTGTACCGAGGCACCAAGAGCCCTGTCGATCTTGGAAGATAGTGAAATACTCAGAGGTGTTCTGGGGACTGGAAGTAGGTCACGTGGATTAGACCGAACCAGTATAAATCTTGTGTCTCCTCTCTGCGGTTAAAATTCTCCTTACTCTGACTCTCTGTTTTTATTAATACTTGCACGCTTTTAGTTTTAAGTTTTTGTAACTCACCCAATTCACCCCCCTCTTGGGTGAGATTGTTTCTAA
>NW_021632770.1:0-43379 GCF_004799145.2 Neltuma alba | reverse complement strand
TGCCTAATTGCAAAGGATCCAATATTTTTAACGTCTTAGCTAAGGCCATTGTTGTAATAGCTTAAACTGAGTGCGAATCCTTTTGTATAAATCAAAGCCCAGATACTACTTTGTCAAAACACATCTCACCAACTCATCCGTGCTAGATTTGCCAATTCACTTCACTATGTGCTTGCCAAAGCACTAGACAATCTTTGTGCAAGACCTTGTATTCCGAACGAAATTGCTTATACCCACAAAAATTGAAACTACATTAACTCATCAAAGTAAGTACAAATTAAGAGATTCACAGAAACTGAAAAATTAAATAGTCAGCTCTTATTTGCTGCGAACGCAATGACAACAATTGATTAAGTATCTGAAAAAGCAGTTAACAATCTATGGCGCCCCTTAAAAAACCAACCTAATCATAACCGCCAATGACCTATACCACAGCACTCTTTGACAGACCTTCGCTTCTCAGCATCAATAATGGACTCACTAATGTTACTGCATTTTCAAGCTTCCCTTTAGCATTCACAACCACATAATCAAAATTCTTAAGATGCTTCACTTCCTCCCTAGCCGTAGCAATCCTCACAAGCAGCGACTCTAAAGTTTCAGTCTTTCTATCAACCAGTCTTTCCACCATTGCCATTTCACTCTCAGCCACAAGGAAAATGAAAACTGCCGAATTACCAAGAATTTTCTCAATGTTTGAGCCCCTTGAATATCCACCCTCAAAACAATATCATACCCTTACCCATGTATTCCCGAATTTGCTGTTTTGGAATGCCTTTATAATCTCCATACACAAGCGCGTACTCCAGAAGCTCGTCCCTCTTAACCATGGATTCAAATTCCTCTTTACTCACAAAGAAATAATCTTTTCCCATCAACTTCACCCGGTCGTTTCGCTCGACTCGTTGCAGTGACCACAAAATGAAGACCCTCCCGAGTTTCCCTAAGTTTCTTGATCACTGCGTCCTTTCCAACACCACTTGGCCCGCTAATTACTATTATCAATGGCTTTGGATTTGGGATCAGAGGCTCTGAGCTGAACGACGAACCCAGCGATGTTTCGAGAGCACGAAGTAGCTCAGACTTATTGGCCTCGTTGACGGCAGTAATGGGAACCGAGAACGGCCGCCGGGAATCACTCATCGGGAATAGGAAGAAGATAATCGCGGGAAGGGTCTGATATTCTGAGATCTCGCGACGAAGCAAGATTCAGTGACCAAATTAGGAATGAGATCGGCGGGAATGAAGGCTTTCTGAAAGTTTGAGTGGGAAATTGGAAGAAAGTGACGATGGTGAAGATTGGATTGGGCCGCAGCACAGAAGAGCTTACGAAACATGGGGTAGAGATAGAAATAGTCGGTGCAAGAAGAAAAGCAAGCAGAGGATCGAATTTTTTGGCTATAATGGACACAACAAGTCTGAAGCTCACACCTTAAGAAGCGTATTACTTAACAATATAATATAATCTACTCCTCCGATCCTTATTATAAGACTCAATTTAACTTTTTATTTGGTTCTAATTATAGACCCAATCCATTTCTCTCTTATATTTATGCATTTTTTTCTAAAATAATCCTTCTAATAATGATAGTTTTAGCCAATACACTTAATAGCAAGGATATTTAGGAATAACAACACTTATTTATTCAACTACTTCCTTAATCTCCTCAAATAAGTCAATTGGGTCTTATAATTAGGACCGGAGGAGTATTACTATAAAACCTGGACTTACTATGTGACGTACACAACTGGCTCAGTTATAAACTTATAATTCACAATCATTCTTAGTTTTTAATGATTAGTTTAACTTAATTGGAAGATAATGGCTACTTGTTATTGTGAGAAGTAGTATTCAAGTATTCAACGGGATAGCGACATTTCTCTTATTAAATAACCAATTCCATATTAGAATATTCCCCTTCTCAAAAATTCATTAGAATAATGCTATCTTTTCGTGTTCCAAGTATAAAAACTAATTACAGAGATTGAAAAAAAAAAATCTATTCACATTAGTTATTTATAATGATATATATTTTTGTATTAGAAACTTTTCTCCTTAGAATAATCCCCTATAGTATGTGTGATAAATAGGATTGCTTAGGAAAATAATTATAAATTCATGAGACAAAATCAACTAAAGCCTTGTCTCTAGAATCAATACAAACTTTTTAACTAATCCTTGTAGTTAGAACCAGAGGAAGTATACAGTAATATTATGCAAATTAGACACGTTACATTTCTGTATGTCCCTATTTATACTAATAAAGTAAGGCCAAAAAAGTATATTAGTAGAGAACCTCTGACTTATTTTCTTAACTGATTCCCAAGTACCCGTTAATCACATGGTGACAATAACATTTTAAGAAAGAACAATTGAAGATTGAAGGTATCAGAATAATGAAAAAGTAGAAGCAAGTATTCAAGTGAAACAACCTAGAATTTCCACGGGTCAAGTTTTGGTCTTGGTACCACCAAAGATAGTTCTGGATTCAAAATACAGTTGAAAGAGGACGAGATGATTATTTAGAATACAATACAGGCAGGTAGGTGGGTGAGAAAAATACACTTATCAGTGTGATGGCCCAAAATAAAATTAGGACAAAAGTAGACAGCTGTATTGTGGAATGCAGAGATCAGAACTATTTTGTTGCTACTAGTCTTTCCTGTTTCATGCTATAAGTGAATCAGAGTGACAGAAAATTACAAAGATGTAACTAAACTTCAGCCAGAGGCTTCTTCAACTTCATTCTCAAGTTTTTACCTTGAGTCTTTCCAGATGAAGGTTATGCCACCAGTTAAGATTCAGATTATCGTCCTGAGGTTAGGCGGAAACAAACCCAGATGCAAGATCTGTAAGGCTCAGTGGCAGATGTTACCCAAGTTTTGGTATGTAAAACAATAGTTCAATACCAATGACTTGAAGCTCCACCTTGAGCGGCAGCAACTTTTCTAGGCATATATTGAGGCTTTGGTTGCAAACCATTGGAACCTTCTATTCCATCATCTTCTGTCCTCTCATTTTTACAGGCTGGGTTTCTTCTGGGATATGAACAGCTTGAAGCAGCATATTGGGCTGAAACAGGTGGATTTCTAACCATCTGCCGCTGTTCAAAAACGTCTGCTGTTGCTGCTACCCCACAGTTGTAACGCAATACTGAACCAACTACTTTCCAGGCCTTGCACCTAAAGCAAGTGAGCAGTAAGTACCATCTCATATTCAAGCATGTAAACAAACGTTCTAATGAAAAAAGGGGCGCCAGTGCCCAAGGCTCCCACCAAGTGGGGTTTGAAAAATCGGTGTACACAGCTTTACCCCACAAACAAAAAGACTGTTTCTAGAATTTGAATCCGTGACCTTCATGTCACATGACAGCACAACCCGTAAACAAACATTTTGTGTCTTACAATATATTAAGGAGAGGGATGGGAAGTGGTAAGGAGGAATCGAGAGAGGAGGAGAAAAATCTATACTCGAGTAAGGTGTCATACCTTGCATATTTTGTGGAACCTGCGCAGGAAGCCGAGCCAAAGGGATGCCACCAGTCCTCTCCACGGGTGGCTTCTCAACTTCTTTGATGCAACATTTTGAGAGATCTTCTGCAACCTCGGCTGGACTTTGTGCTGAGTTATCTGAATATAATACACATGGCCTGCACATGCAATCTCAAATCAGAAGTCAGCAATTCCGGAGCAGATACATGGGCATGCTGACAAGAACAAAGGCCAGTGACCAAGAAGAAAGCTGCATTACCCAAAAACAATAACGGTAATTAAAAGGATACCTGGGCAATGATGCATGCTGCCTCTCAGGCGCAATAACAGTTCCACCCTTCCCATAATGCTCCTCTAGATAAGCAAATTGCTTCTTGAAGTGGTCGACGGCACTATTTAAAAGAGGAGGAGTTAGTTACCAGAGGAAAAGAGGGGCACAAAATGAAAGGCTGATAAGCTACATCAAATAGTGTGACAAACCGGACAAAATAGAGCACTATATATTACAGATGCTTAAGAATCAAAGGTTCACCAAAGCAATTCACAATAAAAATTTTATCCCAGAAAGCATTAAAAAGAAATGGATAATTCTAGATAGACTCTAACGCAATATTTCAACTTCAAGGTGAGCACCGATGGAGAATTAAAACTGCCAATCAAGTACCACATGGCTTCTGGTTAGCAATGAAAATGCTTTTCTTTTCTTAAATAAATGCTCATCTTAAGCACCAGAAAAAGATAAAGCAGAAAACCGGAAGTCATCCAATAACAAGCCAAAATAACAGACAAAGCCATTAAAGAATGCAGGAGATAATAAAATAAAAGCCCAAAAGAGTTCTTTCACATATATTGAGTTGCAACACAAAGGCCTCCAAATTTTTTTAACTTCTGGGTACAAATACTATATGAAAGAAATTCCTGTGTTGTATGATAAATTTAAGGAATGCAAAATGTACAGCCAAAAGAAAAGTACCTTGGATACATAAAACTGGTTGGCTCTGCTCCCTCTAGGTGCTCCTTCAACATCTTCGGATGGTATTCCAGAATTTCTCGATATATGAGCTCTCGTATGTCCTCCTTTGTTATCCTGCGTCTCTCGAATTCAAATTCCATCTTGCTAACTGGCTGTGCTGAAGGCTCTCTTTCAACCTTGGCCAAACCCTTAAAATATGGATCTGCCAGAGCCTAGCAATTTTCGAAAAAACAATATGCCCTGTTAGACCAAGACATAACAAAGAAAGTGAAGTGAAGATGCATGACAATTCAACCTCTTCAGCAGTAGGCCGGTCCTTAGGGTCAAATGCCAGCATTCTTTCCAACAAACGAAGAGCAAGCGGATCTGCATTAGGAAACTTTTGGGAGAAAGGAACTGGCTTCTTCTTTCGCATGCTGCTCAAATATCTCCGAGCTTTCTCGTTTCGTATCTGTATGCATATAATAACAGGGTTGCTGAAAGTCTATATCAATATATTATACTAAAACAGAATCACTGTTCACCCGTTATCTGGGTCTCATGGGCCTCTCCTGTTTTTTTCTCTCTCATAATTTTGTGCATTCAAATTTAAATCCCATACACATAACATGCTATTATATATGTTAATAAAATTAGTGTTTATTATTGGAAGTATTGTCAGTTTTATTTGTGCAACATTCTTTCCAAAATCAAAATTTTAACTTCCACATGCAATTGCATATATGGTACTGGTGGTAAGAAAACTTTAAAAAATATGCTAAAAAGATGGGTGAATGATTTACAGACCCTAGCAATGGCATCAGGAGATGGCGTTCCAAGAAGTTCAGTCATGAGGTCCAACTGATGGACAACATTCTTCCCCGGGAAAAGAGGTTTTCCAGTTAAAAGTTCTGCAAAAATGCAGCCAATGCTCCATATATCTATAGCTGGTGTGTACTGAAAAAACATGGAAAATTCATATTAAAAGAAAGAAAAAAAAAATCATATATACCATCTTGATTAAATGACTAAAAATTAAATAATCATGTACATATAGTGCATAAATAGAGAGGCTGTCTCACCCTAATACATGGTCAGACCTTCCACGGATTCAAGATAGATAAAAATAGTTAAAAGGTACAGTTTACCCAACCAGAGGCCACCCAAGTTGCCATTAAAGCTTTCACAAGGGGGTAAGTCCATATATTGAGAATAGACACTTAGAAATCACGGTCCAGATAATGTCACAGGTTCTTATCAGCATTCCAAAAAGAGAAGAGAGCTAGACAATTTGTTAACAAATATTTCTTTAGTAATTTTAGTAGAAGATTCATAGAGAATAGTAGATTTCCCCAAGCACACAATTATTTTAAAAAATATATAAGAGTTCAAGAGGTCCCTAGCATGTGTAATTGAAGGAAAGAAACAGGATTAAGGGGGAAGGGAAAGGGACCTGCCGTAATTCAAAGTCCAAGCAGGAGTAGGGATTGAATAAAGAAATCAAGGGTCCAAAATAAATATGTAACAGATATTGCACCAGAGCACCTTGGAGAAAAAGGATCCACACAGCTCAGGAGCCCTATACCACCTTGTTGCAACATAATCCTGTGAGTAGTCAAACGGAAATAAGCATGATGAAAAACGACAACACTGCATGTTCAAGGCTCTATAGTCTCAGGAAAAAGAGATTCTTACCGTCCAGAATATGGCAGTGGGTGTGTCATTAAATGCTACTCTGGCAAGACCAAAGTCACAGATCTTGAGTTTGCAGTCAGCATTTGCTAAGATGTTTTTTGGTTTTAGGTCACGGTGAAAAACATTTGCTGGGACCATTCAGAAGTTCAGTATCATCCCAAATTAAAATCAGCAACTAGTTTGTTATAATCAAAACCTAAATGGTTAATAGAAGTAAAGATTGCTAGAGCAAGCTATCCATGAAAAAGATTCTGATTATATAAAGATTATAACCTGTGTGTATGTACTTCAAGCCTCGAAGAAGCTGATAAAGAAAGAACTGATAGTGCTCTGGAGTCAGATCATCATTTGCTTTGATGACCTGATGTAAATCGGATTCCATGAGTTCAAACACGACATATATATCTTTAAATTCTCTCCTGGAAGGTGGTAACAAGATATGTTTGATCTCCACAATATCAGGGTGACGCAAGAGTCTAAGAAGCTTAATCTCACGAAGAATACGAGTAGCATCAGAGACATGTTCAAATATGTCATTAATTTTCTTTATTGCAACCTTTTCTCCAGTGTGTGTATCTGACGCGGAGCAAACTACACCATAGCTTCCTTTACCAATTACTTCTTCTATTCTGTATCTGCTCCCTTCACCATATTCTGTGAAGAAGTTCACATCCACAGATGACTGCATAAACACAGTTAATAAACAATTCAGCAGAAAGTAATTAAAGTCAAATCAATGCACGTGGCCTAAATTATTTGAAACATGCATTTCTGCATTGAGGGGAAAGATGGTGTACATATATTAAACCAGAAAAGAACAAGCTATTCGTCCAAGTTCTGCATCCATTGGTGAAAAAATAATACTGAAATATGCCCCCAAGTTTTGGAGTATTGAGCATCACCGGATGGTTTACCCTCTCTCTGTTTTTTCTTTCTTTGGTCAAGAGATGGTCTAATTAATCGCCAAGAACATATATGAGCTTATCATCTCTAATAGTAAAGAGATTTTCTTTTCTTCAGGAACAAAATCCTATAGCGAAACTTGCTTCAATATTGTTAAACTTAAAAAGGATAATGGGAATTTGAAGCATATAACATGAGCGCAAAAGAAGAAAAGCCAATATAAATCGATTGCAATGGCCAGTAGATACAACAGGATCTGCAAGAGGAGAAGAAATGTCCTAAATGATGCGAAATGCTCAGCTAGGTCTCATACAAACCAGAACTAGACAAGTTAGCACCGCGGTGAAGCATAGACATTTGCCTGATAAATCATTCATCCCAAACAAGACATAGATCAAATATGCATTCAAGCACAATACCCGAAAGAAAAAAGGTAAGAGGAATAGGGCAACTTCATAACGAATGACACAGAATAAATAAGATCACAACTATGTGACCAGTGGGTACAAGTTGTGTGCAGTCACAGAGATGCAGAAAACAACAAAACAACGACCATTCATTGTCTCAATAAGCATCTAATTTCTCCCCCAAAGTGAATTACCACAGATAATTTATAGCTACACATATATCAGAAGAGAAGCTTTACCTTTTTTCTTTGATCAGGCAGCATCTAGGCAACTTGGCATAAAACCCGTCAATGATTTAGGCCAATAGGTGCATCAAACAGCCCCTTCTCTCAACTCAAATCTAGATCCCCCAACTCCTACGACCAAGTTCAAAACCCAGAAAAGCGAAAACTTCAAAAGGAAAAACGATTAACTGGTATTATGACGCTTAGGCACGCGGTGATCAAAGTGCAAGTTTAAAACCAAATAAAAAGTTAGAAACCTTCGACATAAAAGAACAAAGAACAAAGCTCAAAACGGAAAGAGACGCGGTTCAGCTTGGCAGCTACAGTAGCATCTAGGATTGAAAGTAAGGGGTCATAAAAGAAAAGACAAAGGGTTCAAATTAAGGATCAAATGCTCTGATAGTTCTATATTTAAATCAAAAAAGGGGGAGACTTTATCAAACACAACATAATCAAGACAAGCTGGCGGAAGTAACAAAATGCAGCTGGTAACTTCCAGGTTACAGATCACGTAAGAAAATGCGCTCTGGTATGTTACCGAGCTAGCATAAGCGGAAAAAACTAATCTTGGGAGGATCTGCTATGGCGATAATCTCAAAAGCGGCAAAAGGAAGTGAATATAATATATGCAGACGGAAAAGGGAAATGCTCCGGCTTTCAGAGCATAATAAGATTCTTTTGTTGTGTGTGAAGAAGGTAGGAATCGAAGAAGAAGACTATGCAGATTTCAACGGAAATATTTCCAAGTAAGAAATCAGCTTCCCACAGAGGCCTTGTACTTCAAGTTGAAGGCTTTGTGGCGTAGAACTCCGAAACGTGACAGGGTGCGAATGAAAATGATCATTAATTCGAAAAATTGTGATTTTAAAATAACGATATTATGTTTGGAAGCAGAGAAAGGAAAAGGGGTTATCAGTGTTTAATATTTTATTACATTTTTATTTTTATTTTGTTCTGATGCAAGAATATGACAACTACATGCTTTTCAAATAATGTTTCAGTTTTATTTATTATTAAATTCCCTATTTTTATTTATCACTCTTTTCACTTTTTATTTTTATTTTTTTCATTTTAGACAATTTTAAGATCTTTTCTCTTTCATGATATCGGCGCTAATAAAAATTTTATAATTTAAAACTCAAATATGTTATCACTCTACTAATTATTGTAATTTTTATCAATTTAATTACCATAATGACCAGTAATAAGTCATACTTCTGGATTTAGCAGCATCATAATTAAACTATCCATGAAGTTCATAGAAAATGAAAATTCGTTTTCTTTTTAAGAATGACAATTTTATTTTCTTCTAAACACATGGGATTGTTTATCTCTTTGAATAAAAATTATTAAAAGAAATTCTCACCATTAATTAATGCCACAAGAGCATGTGCGTCACATGGGCTGAAGAGTTCTCTAGCTGGGAAACGGTGGTATTAGTTAATTGGTTATTAATTAAATAAAAGGAATCTCCAATCCAATATCATCTTTTTCAGCCACATACTTTGTCGCAGAATAATAATATTTATTTAATTAAAAATAATCTCTGGTTTTTTCTGCATTGGAAATTTCTCCTGTTTTTTTATTTAAGCAGAAGTTGGTCACAATACTTTTTTTTTTCTAGATATAAAGAAGAAAATACTTTTGAAACAGATATGAAATTGATTATACCAACGCACAGTTGAAGTTCTTTGAAAAGTTATATGTTTTTCTGCTGTCCAGGGAACAGGCAATAATTTGAGACCAAATGGAGCTTACATGAAAGAAATTTTTTTAAAATTCTAGAGAAAATAGATGAAAAGTCTTTATTTAAAAATTTTATTGGTCAAATGAACCTGAATTCCAGTACAAAGTCAAATACTTTATATGTATGAAATCATATAAAATACCAATATTTTTTTATGTATAAAAACATATTAGGTCTTTCTAACCAATAAAACTTCCTAAACAAGAACTTTTCACCATTTTGCTATAGTTTTGAGAAATGGAATTGATTTGTTGTGTGAAAATGAGAGAGAAGGTTATCAAATAGGAAAAGTAAAAAAGACAGGAAAGAAGAGACATACTGGGTTCAAATTAGTTGAAACAGAGAATAATTTTCAAAGAGTAAGACTTCAATTTAAATTAACTAAACAAGAAGATAAAGTTGTGGAAAGTGGAACCAGGCAATTAATTTTTCTGTCTGGTGGGGATAATGACACCCACAATGCTTCAAAGTCCTTAACAACCGTCTCCCACATGCCCCCTTCCACTATTAAAAGAAGACTAAAAGAAACTCTACTAAAATATTTTTTCTTTTACTTCCCAAATTGCAGGAGATATCAAAATTCTCAACTTTAGTGCACAGCCTCATCTGTTTGTTTCATTGGTGATTTTGGCTCCCAGCAAAGACACACAACAACATTATTGAGATCAAAATGAAAGAAAAAGAAAGGAAAATAAAGGAGCTTTAATGTTTGAGACATGGGTTTGGATTTAGGAGGGACCATTTTCTTAGCAACTTGAGCTGTGACTGACCAGTGAGTGGTCACCATAAAACCATAATCCTACATAACAACCATCACCAGACAGGCAAGTCAATCCATGCCTTCCATGTATTATTCATTTATTTATTCGTTTCGTACTTTTTTTCCTTCTTTCATTTTTGTGAAGAAACTCTATTTTTGAAATTTCGTGGATGTAAGGGGCACCGCACATCCTTCTGAAATTACAAATTCTCTATTTTTATGCACCTTTGCTATGGACACACATCCTGAAATATGTCGCACAATTCATAATCAATGAATAATACAACTCTGATAATCTTTCTTTTTTTTTTTTTTGGCCAAAATAAAATAAACCTTCTTTTTACTTAGAGGGTCCAGTATTAATAGGCTTCAGGATCAAACCTGCGAGTTTTCTTGCCGCTAGATTACTCGACTGTTGACGTGATATTGACTGATATGGACAAAAATCTCGTTAAAATACAATCTACTTAAATATTTTCATATACGAACACACAGCCACAAATAATCGCCCGAAAAAGTCAAGCTGGTTTCAAATCATTTCCCACACTGATTGTCAGATCGTACAACTTTTCTGCCCGCTGCCAATGAACCACGCGTCAACACAGGTAAACCACTTATATCAGCCAAAGGGGCCAAAATTAGTGAAAACTATGTTCCATCAAAGGTTATGGATGACACTGGTGTCAACGTCATATCAAAGCACGCGTTATTTAAACTATCTATTAAACTTGGTCAAAGCACTAGAATGGTCAGCTAGAACTACAAAATCTTGTATAATAGATACCGAATATGCTTGGAACAATAAAATCATCCTTTCTCACAAAAATGGAAGAATAATTGAGGTGCAACTACGAGAAAGATACAACATTCATATGAAGCCCAAAACAATCCCCTCCCGAGAAGGAGGGTTGAAGAAAAGGGGCAAAGGGATGTCATCATATTTTGGCATTATAGGAACGAAAGTACATATGTCTGATTAATCATAAGGACGAAATTGTAATTGCGAGACAAACAAAAGCTCATCAGGAAACAACTCAGCTAAACTTGATAGCACTAGGAGATTACCACTTCGTCATTACAGTGGGCAGGAGTCTCAAAACTGGAGTCGCTCTCCTAAAACAAAAAACATGCCTAGTAAAAGAAACCCAACACTTTACCACCAACATTCTTTCTCCTAGCCTCTTCGTGATCCATAATACCAGCAGAGGTCGTCAAGACAATATAGCCAAACTGCATTAGTATGATCAAAGATTAGGGCCAACAGGGAAACCGTATGAACACAATATATATTACTTTTTTCCATTTCAAATGATTGGCACTACTTCCAATGCTGTGAGAAAGGGGGAAAGATGCTTCCTGAAAACCTATGGGCGGAAGGCCTGAAGACGAAAAACAAACCCATGCGTAATCGACCGTGTAAAGTTAGCATGGTTATCAAGTAATAGCAAGCTCATGTCATAGCAGCCCAAGAAATACATTGAACCTTACAAGTGAAGAGCCATAAAACTAGAGAATATATGGATCCTGACTTAAAAGTACAAGAACCATAGGCCAGGAGGCCAGAAGACTTTGCTATAACTTAACAGGAAAACCTTACATAAAAGCCATGCTTATAGAGAAAAATGAAGAACAGTTGTCTAGAAAGATTCATAGAAACACAGCAGGACAATTCAGTGAGCTAGACGATATTACCAAATCATCTAAAATAAATGAAATGTACTAAGATGATGCTAAGTGGAGGCATTCATCAGCTATAGACAAATTAAATTATGTTTGAATTAGCTTTTTTGAAAGTGATTTTACTATGTAGGAGGTAAGTATGTGAGAAGAGTCGTCTTGCTGAGAAGCTAATCCAAACGCCCCATAAGAGTCAACAAACAAGAAGATTTCATAGATTTCATATTACAAGCAATTGCACAGCAAGCTTCTTAGCTAACCTGTCTTGAGGGAAGTAGCCTTGCAGTCCAAGGTTCTATCTCCTTGACACCCACATCAAAACGGGGACTAATAACACCACATTTATTTAATCTTCCGTTTAACTCAACAACAATTTTCCCAGCCCTGTGATCATCAACATACTCAAACTCTCCAATGTACCCTAGAAAGTAGCAGAATGAGCGAGATCACCAAAAAATCTTTATAATCAATTCCAAGAATAAGGGAAGTGCTTTAAGAAATAAAATTGAGACATACCATGTTTCTGCATCACCAAAAGAAACTTAATGATCACTTTTGAGGATGGCCTAATCATGACCTGACGTTTCCCCCGTTTCTCAGCATTGTACATACTCTTCAGAGCATCGTTTAGGACACTAACTCTCACCATTGTCACTGTTAAAAAGTTTGGCAAGGGTTAACGATCTCTAAAACAAAGTAATAGACTAATGCAAGACACAAGTGAGCAATAAGTGGAAGAAAATCCATATTTAAAGGTTCAAATTGCTTTTCATGATACAATCTAGACATATTTATACAACCACTTCCATTCTCTTTTATTTCCCTTGATGAAAGAGACACATCATTAATCAACATTACCAGTTTGAATGGAAGCTACAAGTCCATCCATCCATTACTTAAAAAATAGCCATAAGTAACACTAGCTCTTGGAGCAAATCGACACCTAAACATTAGATATTCGATAGTAATTCAAATTATCAAGAATAACAAGTTTGCAAACATAAAACCCAAAAATAGCGCAGACTCAGGTAGCCTCTAACTCATGAATCCGCTCCCCCCTCCAAAAAAAAAATAAATAAATAAATAAAATGACGAGCAGAATACTAAGAGCTGCCTCAATAACCAACTTCGCTTTGTTCAACTATGGCCGAACTTCAAATCCTTCGTGTTATCAAATCATTCCCATAATTTCTAAAAAAAATCGCTTGTTTCATACAGTTGTGTTCCTTGGTCAGGTATACACAAAATCACACCTAACACTTCTTGTTAAAGAACAAATTTTAAACTGTGGTTCCCCAATTCAAGTACACAATATGCAATACAGCATCGATAGGTAATGACAACAATACAAACAACCAGCATGCACCCATTCTCCGTACAACACAAGTAACCCCAGGAGAGCGGATTAACAAGATCATGAATTATAATTTCATACATTTCCCTCAAAGCAGAGGAGAGCGTTCGAAACTGTAAAAGCCGGATCTTACCAACTCGGAACAGAGGATCCTCAGAGAAACGGCGCGAATACGGTCGACGCTTTGGAATCGAGACTGATCACAAGCAAAACGAAGAATACCTATAAAGCGCCTTCATGTCTAACTAGGGTTTTGAAATTTGGGCTCTCCATTAATTGAGCCCAATGAATAAGTTGTGGGCGTTACCTAATTCTCATCTTGGACTTTATTCTGTTTAGGCCCTTTTCATGGAAAATAATAATTATTTGAAAAAAAATTTCTTTCATATTGGCCCAAAAAAATACTATCTCCAGTCTTTAATATAAGAATTTATTTGACTTTTATTTTGACTTTAAATATAAGACCCCAATTTGTACCAAAAAAAATATAAGACCCCAATCTACTTTGTCTTTCGTATTTATCTATTTTTTTCAAAGGTAGTCTTTGTAATAATGATGATTCTAACCAATATACTTAATTATGAAGGATATTTTAGGAAAGACAACATTCATTTTTTACAAATAACTAACTTAACGAACTTTCTTAATCTACTTAAATTAGTCAACTAGTTCTGATATTAAGGACTGGAGGTAGTGTATTTAAAGATTGTCAATTTAATATTTTATTAATAAAAAAGGATTCAAGATGGATTTACATTGAGTGCTCATCAGATCTGGACCGTCCAAATCTGATCTGGATGGTTCAAATTTATTTTTATTTTTATTTTTTTAAAATAATTATTTTAATAGATATAGGATAAAAAATAAAAGTAATCTCTTAACTATCATTCTTTAAAAATATAATTTTTTCTATTTTAAAATAATTATTTAATAATATTAAATCTGGACCGTTGGTCCAGATTGCTCATCAAGTGATGAGCATTGGGTGCTCATCACCTGATGAGCACTGAATGGGGACCCTTTGGATGGAAATAATTCTATCATAAATAAAATAAAAAATTCACATATAATAAAATTGTGTTGTTTTTATAACACCAATTTTAGCAATTTCTTATTTAGAAGACATTGCAATGGATCCAAATATATGAATTGTATCAACCCTTTTACTAACATACCACCATCATTTTATTTGGTAGCTATCTATCTATAAACTGTCGGTCAAACGAATAAAAACAAGGCTAAAAAAAAAAAAAGAACTACATAAAAATTGAAGTTTAACATCTTAGGTCTCACTATGCACTTGTGAGATCAGAGTTAATATTATAGCCGATCATCTTGTAACCTAGTGACATATAAGTTCCTCCATAAATCAAAAGTCAATAGATTCCATCTGTTTGTAACCTTAGGCCCCTTTAAATAAAAGGAAAGAAAACGAATGAATATTATAAAGTGGAAAAATTGCTTACTCTTCTCACCATATATCTGGGAATCCAAATTTCTAGAACTCACTGTACTGAGATTTATTTCAAGAAAAAACACTTGTTTGGTCAATTTCAGGAAATGAAACGAACTTTATTCCTTCAGCATAATCACTTGTTCAAACACTTGCACATAACTGACGATCTTAACTGCCAAACAAATCCGTGAAACCAAGCACCAATACATTTCACCTTTCCATCAAAAAGAAAGAAAGAAAGAAAATCCATTTCATCTTCTAGCAAATTCAACCAGATAGGCATCATCTGGGTTTGAAAACTCCCATCAGAAATGCAGACATACACTGCATCCAAGAATTCGGAGCAATCATTAACACCTGCTCCTTGGATACCTGGAAGAAATTCATTTCCTTATTCATTATCCTTGCATGCTGCTTCGTGCCAGATTTCATAAATAAATATTCAGACTTTGCTTTACTTCAACTTCCCCAAATGTTTCCAGATAAAAAATTATCAAGTTTCTCAGCTTGACATTTACAAAAAACAAACAAATTGATAGGACACTGCCGCCAAAACTCACAACCAGACATAAAGGAGCGTCAAGAGGGAAGAAAACGGGGAAAAACTGGTCTAGAAGAAAATACAAGGGTTCAGAACCGGACGAGACAGAAAAAGTAGAGGAGCAAAAGTAGGTAGTCATGATGAAAAGCTAAGAGAAGCAAGTTGGAAAGTTAGAAGTGTATGTATAAAGAGATGAATGGGGAAGGGCGAAGGCGGAGGAAGAAAAACTTTTCAAGTCAAGCTTTGGTGTAGGGAGCCATTCCTCTCTCGTTATGTTTTTAGAGATTCCGCTCTCTACGATTAAAAGTTTGTTTGTAGCGTGTGTGGATTAATCTCTTTTTCTATTTGTTATCCTCATCTGAAAAAAATAATTATCCCCCTTCTATCAGTGTCATTTGTCTCAGTAGCAGTAACATCAAAGTGGGTTTTCTATAATGCTCTATGTATCAGTGTATTGTATAAAAGCTTTTATTTTTATTTTCGGGAGTAAATCTATACCTTACATGATCAATTTTGGAAGCATTTGTTAGGGGTCCTATCATAAATCAAGTCAAAAATTGACTTTAGTGTTCCTTTAATAGAACCGGTCCACTTGAGAATATCTGCTTCTGGAAATCAAGACAGACAAGCAGGCATCCACCTTCACCGTAAAAATTAGACTTTAAGGAAATGACCCAGCAAACCTGGTTATGGCTATCAATGGAGAAAGTTCAAGGCCTTGATTATTGTGGATGGATGCAAACACAAGGTTAAAGTGTAAGTTGATAAAATGTTCTTTTAAAGGGATTTATGAGATTTCATCAAAGGCCAAAGTGGGTTATTTTATCAAGGCATTAATTACAGATTGAATCTCAAAAAAAGGCTACCATTTTAGAAAAAGAGGAAGAAGCGTTGTAATAGAGACAACATGAGGAGGCAAGATGGAGAATTTAAGACTTTGAGAATTCAAATCACACAACGTCAAAAGTTACATTGACAGAAGCAGCATATTAGATTTTTAAAACAACACCTTAAAATATGATAGATTGATATCTCAAATGAAAACGTCACAAGCTCCAATTACAGAAAGAATTATTGTTCCATTCAACCTAGCAGTGGGATTCAAGTCCAAGTGACACCCCATCATTTATTTCCCGACAACTAGTACTATGCTCTGACACAATGCACATGACTTGCTGCTCCAACAAATCAGCAGCAACATCAAAGGACATCTACATGTATTATTTAGTTACATGCATGTGGATTGAATACTGATATATGTCTTCTACTCTAATGTGCGATATAATACCCATAGAAGATTTGCGCAGAACAGGATTTCTCACTTTAGGTGCTTGGCAAACCAGTTCAACAAGTCCTGATGCGCCTCTTCGGCTGCCGACACTGCTTTAGCATCTTCAGTGTTGTACCTCACAGTCCAACCGTGTGCAACTTGAGGAAATATTTTCACAAAACTAGGAACCTGCACAAAGCAATCATGTTAATCAGGGACATATCAAATATAGATAGCCGTAAAAAATTAAAGGGAAAATTAATCTTTTGGTCCCTATAGTTTTAACTCATTTGTAACTTAGTCCTTGAAGTTTGACTCGCTGCAACTCGGTCCCTATAGTTTTATCTATTTTATAATTTAGTCCTTGTGTTTTTGAAAAATAAAATTATATATATAATAAAAGGAGGGATTAAATTATAAAATGGTTAAAACTATAGGGATCGAGTTGCAGCGAGTCAAACTTCAAGGACTGAGTTACAATTGAGTCAAAACTAGAGGGACTGAGTTGCACCGAGTCAAAGTATAGGGACTGAGTTACAAATGAGTGAAAACTATAAGGACCAAAAGATTAATTTTCCCAAAATTAAAAAACAGTGAAAAAGGATAGCCAAACTGCTTTTATATTTAAATCAAACAAATGCCCTAGGAATTTTCAACTGAATGATGACAATGGTAACAAACTTAAAAACAGACAAAAGATAGCTACGGCAACATTATCTTTCAAAAAAGATAGGAGGTTAGCATCCTCCCATCAACGTGTATGTAATCAATGAAGTGGAGACAGCAATCGGTAATAAGATTTTCCAAAAACCGATAAGAAATCATTTTCTTCCAATATTAGGATGTCAAATTAGACACTTGAATTGATTGCATGATTAGGGTTTTCATGTTCTTGCGCACATGATCATGAAAGTGAGAATTTCCAAAATATGAAGACTGAGTCATAGCACCAAACATACTAAATCCTATTGTCATGACAGTACACAATGCATGACATTGTGCTGCTACACAAATACGATGAATTGATACTAAGGTAATTTCAAGGAGGAAAAAAAGATTGTTTTCTACTGAATTATACGGACAACTTTAATAGTGTTTGACATAAATTAGAATAAACATCAACAGCACAAGTGCACAAGATAAGATGAAAATGTAATCATGTTACCAATTATCCCAGAAACGGGTGAATAGTGAAAAGCATGATACCCAGCAGAATAGGATGATAACGATGGAATATACTCAATAGTTATCAAATAAATCCAACCTGTCATCACACATCCAAAATGGAAAAAGTACAAAACATTTTTGGCTGTAAAATATTTGTATGATTTCAGCAGATTTC
The DNA here is from genome assembly GCF_004799145.2 of Neltuma alba. Classification (NCBI taxonomy): domain Eukaryota; kingdom Viridiplantae; phylum Streptophyta; class Magnoliopsida; order Fabales; family Fabaceae; genus Neltuma; species Neltuma alba. The sequence goes on along the minus strand of NW_021632770.1, from coordinate 25,559 downwards.
ATTATATCAACATGAAATTGACGTTGTTGGCAAATTGTCAAGTTATAATCAAATTACATAAATTCTCTTCATAGAGAAACAAAAGAATAGTACTTCACAAAGAGAGGGCAAAAATGGTACCGCAGGCTTAGCAGATAGGATTTGTTCGAACTGTTTAACAAGTTCTGGAGGAGAAATTTTGTCAAGCTCAGCTCCGAGTATAGTAATTGGAATTTCAACACCTGTAAGAGAATTTAATTATCGACTGCTACATCATGTAAATATCAGTAACTGCTTTAAGACCTTCCTTTGCAATTTTTGTTTGATCTCTCAGAAATTAGAGAATGAATCTGAATCGAATAAGTAGCTAAATCCTAATAATATGCTTAAAGCATATACAAAACCAATGATAATCATTGCACCATCAATTAAAACAAAAGAAGTTTAATACAAAATTTCAAAAGAACTGTATACAAAACCAATGTAAATAACTGCCCTCTCAAAGCATATATCACATGAACAAATCTCCATGCAATTTAAAAGACTCTTACGGGATATGCTTAAACTGATCATACAAGTAAAAGCTGCAAGAAAATTCTGATAGTTTTCCTCCCTTAGGAAATGCAGATGATATATTTTTTTCCCAGAAACAGAGTATGCAACTTAACAAGACAATAAAGCAGTTAAAAAGCATACTCTTGATGTCCTCGACAGTGACAAATGATGGATGTAATAGCACAGCAACATTGAGAAGTCCATGTCTTGCAACTTCAACCACAGCCTTGGCTGAGAAGAAAAATACGTGTCACCATCACTCAAAACAGTTGAGTAAAACCACTGTATGGCTGCTAATTCATAAATTGTGATAAATAGATGAAATACATACACCTATAAAGATCTGAAACTGCTAGATGCACAAAATGAGTTTTTTTTTTTTTTTGGGGGGGGGGGGAGGAGAGAATGGGAGGAGCGGCACTCACCACCCCAGCAAAAACCAGCAGCCCCAATTGCTGAAACACCTTCAATTTTTAAGGCTTCAATTACAGGTTTAGCAACTTCAATGCCTTTCTCCTAACAGAACAAAATGAGAGAATCAGAGAATAATGTATTACAGCTTACAAATGAAGCAAGATTATCAGACATTTATCTTTTCCAATCCATAGTGTTTGACCCCAAAATCCAAACCATAACATTGAGAAGGAATTTTTCTAGTAAGTATGCAAAAAGATTTCATTCAGGTGAAATTCGGGGGGGAAAAAAAAGAGTTTTCTTTTTAAATAAAACAAGATATTGTAAAATAAAAAGTGTTCAAATATCATAAAAATAAACATAAACACTAACTGGTGCATGATCTTTTATCCAAACAGATAATGGCCTGTCAGCTTTCTCAGGAACAAAAGGATCACCGTGGAAGAAATCAGGAACAACTACATAATACCCTGCAGCAGCAACCTTGTCCGCAAGCTTCCTTCACAACCAAAAACAAATGGTTTTACTTCCGAAGGGAACATATCCCATTAAGCACATCCAAAAATTTGCAATGAGAGAGAAAGAAATCAAAGAAAGAGCTGAAGAATATAGTCAAACTAGATAATCATATCACCTATAAGAAAATCAATAACCTAGTTATATACCTACATATATCATAGACATCAGACATCCTCACTTTTAAAAAAGATGATCACTAAATTACACTAAGTGCATCTATTTAATTTTGGCATGGTAAAAGATAGATAGCCCTTTTATTATTTCTTCAACAAAATTAAATTCTGTCTGCCACCTGAAGCAGAAGCCGAGCTAATGGCATGAAGAGGACAAGTTGGCTCAACTACCACACCATGCAGATTATCTTCCATACTAAACCTCACGAATTCACGAATGCATAATAGAAATGAGCAATTGGATCCAAGAAAACATGGATTTGAATTTTAATAGATAGAAATCCATATATTATTAGCAGTGGATGTCAATCACCGAAGATGTAGATAAAAGGAAAAAATGAATAACTTAAAAGACTATTGACTATTTTCATTTCCTCAATTACAATAGAAATCCCTTCCAAAGTGACACCCAAACAATAACTTAAGAGAGTAAAGACTATTGACTATTTTCATCCCTTTACTTACAATAGAATCACATTCAAAGAATTTTCAGGTACCAAATCTAACAGATCATGGTGTCCAGCTATAATACAGTTTGATGCGAACAGGACACCTAAGTAATTTACTACGAAAACAAGTATACCGGCTAAAATAAGAAACAAGAAAAGTAGACAGATAAGTTAGTCGTACCTCAAATTTGGTGCTTCATAACCTGCAGGACAAGTTGAACGTGCGAAGTTAGAAATTATATTGATTTACGTCCAGAGCTGATACATGCTATCATCAAGTCGAAGTAAAGACCCCAGCCTCTAAAAGATACTTTTAGTATTCTTTAGCACGATAAAAAGCCATATCGTGTGCATGCAAAAATCTTAAATTGAACCAAAATAGTTATTCAAGTGAAAATACACCTTCTAACCAAAATCTATCATGCACATGTATTTGGACAGAGAAAAGCAAAAAACAAATACACATGCGGCCCAAAAGGCATGTGGAACAAAAAATAGACAAATTCTAAAACTTCTGCCCCATTCATCCAAAACGGGGGCCTCTAAACAATGCTTTATCATGCAATAATAAGATTCAGAATAGACTTCCAGAAGTAAAACCCCATGTCACAGAAATAAATGGCAGAGGTTAATCAAAACTGAAACATGATAACTGGAATTTATTAGATCTTTTGAACAAATACCTTCTGTAACCCAGGAATGGGAACTTGACAGAGTATCATTTATAGGCATATCAGAAAACAAAGATGCTTCATGGAAGTGAAAGAAGTGATAAAAATGAATAAATTACCAAAAACATCAGCAATCAGAAGAACGGCAAGCTTGGAGTCGGCGGTGCCAGTGACATAAGTATCTATGCCACCAACTTTCTGAACATGGCCAGCTCCAGCAGCTGGGTTGAGGGTTGGAGGGTTTGAGCAACACTCTGGGCCTGACATTTCTTGATTGTTCTTCTGACTCCAGTAATCACAACACACAGTGAAGATGATAGCTCGATGCTTCCTCTCTTACGAGGGAATTGGAGGCATTTAATGGCGATGAACGGAACTTTCAGGGGCCTGCAGCCTGCCTCTAGATGAGTGAGGAGGAAGGACCCCAAACGGAAGTTCGATTGGCGTCAACAGTGACGTTCAACGTTAACGAGAAACGGCCAAATGCAACAACCGAAAAATGCGATTTTTTTTTAAATATAAAATCTAATCTATATTATCTTTTATATTTTTATATTTTTTTGATAATCTTTATAATAATAATAATTCTAACCAATAATTTGATTAGTAAAGATATTTTTAAAAAAATAACTATTTATTATAATAATTGACTTAACTTATTTTATTAATCTATTTAGGGTCCGTTTGGGATCACGTTTGGGCCCCCAAACGTGCGTCCCAATCTGGCTTTTAATGTGACTGTAGTTTTACATGTTTGGATCTGCGATGGGTTATCTGACTTGTGAGGCCCAATGGGCTTTTGGGAGAAGCTTATTTTGGATGCTTTTATTTGGATGCGCAGCTGCGTTGAGAAAATATTGGAGTATTTTATTAGGGTGTTATTTTTTTTTACCTAACTGACCCTCCTGCATGCTTTTTCTCCATTACATATATTAATTAAGTATTTTATTATTTTTCAATTTCCTTCTAATAATAACTTTTTTTTTTATTTTCAATAATTTTATTTTCAGTACTTCTTTTAAAATGGTCACTTATATATATAATTTCTTTTAACAATAAATTAATCCCTTATTTTTAATAATTTTATTTTCATTACTTTATTATAAAATAGTCACATTATATATAATTTCTTTCTAATAATAAATTAAATTTCTTTACTTTTAATAATTTTATTTTCCTTACTTCTTAAAAAATAGTCACATTTTATATATATATATATATATATATATCTAATATTAGATATGTGCTATTTAATAAAATTCATGTCCTTTTAAGTCATTTTACATCCAAACTTACTTTTACATTTATCATCCAAACAAGTTTCAGCTTCTTAAACTGACTTTTTTCTAAAACCCAATTCAAACATAAATCACATTACTCTATCTAACTTTTACTCAATCTGACTTATGTAAAAATCATATTGAAAAAAAAAGCTACTTCTCTACTGCTAATCCAAACACACCTTAAATTAGTCTAGGACCAAGGTAGTGGTTTATGGACTTTCTACAGGATGAATTAAATCAGGGTCCCTCTCATGCCTCACCCATTACACACATTATTATTGATAACGCTAAGAAGTGTTTTATGATATAACTAGTTGAATAATTTGAATAGATTAAAAAAATTAATTAAGTTAATTATTTATAACACTCTTCTGATATTTAATATAAGACCTATTTAACTAATTTAATTAGATTAAGAAAGTTAAGTAAGTTAGTTAATTATAAGAAACATGTCATGTTTTTCCTAAAACACCATAATCATCCTCCTTAACATCTTTTTTCCCTCTTCTACTTAATTAGGATTGAAGGGTTATTTATAGAGATAATTTAGAAAAAATTGATAAATATGATAAATAGGTCTTATATTTAGGACCAAAATCAACTCAACAATTAGGTTCTATATTAAGGACCAAAGAAGTAAATAGGTATTGTTTTACCTAAAATATTCTTACTATCAAGTATTATTTGATTAAACATTTAACATATGTAAGTACTACAAGGATTACTTTAAAAAAGAATAAATATGAGAGAAAAAGTAAATTATAGTCTTATATTTAGAATCAAGTTAAAAGTCAAACTAACTTTTATATTAAGAAGTGAAGATATTATAAAGGTTTCAATTTTTTTTTCTCCCTATAATCCAACACCGATCATTCTATTTCCTGATCAACTGGGCCGCAAGGCCCTGACATATTTCAATATTTTTATAATCTTGACAAATTTCATGAGTGATTATGGCATGAAATGTCACTGATTGCCTCTTCGAAACCAAAAAAAAATTAAGTGAGAAAAGAATCAGGTTTTGAGTTTTAAGAGAGAACATTTGTGTAAGATTTTCCAATAAAACAATTTTAGTTCAAGTATTTTATAATTTACCATTGAAGCATTTAAATAATTCTAATTGCCCATTTGACTACTGAACCTACGCCATATCTGCCATATTTATTTAATAATAAATATCACATTTTGGATGAGAAAAACAGATAATTAATATCGCAATATGCATTAAATATTCAGGTTCTTGTTGACAATAAGAACATATAGAACTCTTTTAGTTGTACTTGTATGTTGAGATTTAACTTAAGCACGTTTTTTTTTTAAATTATTTCTAAAATTATATTGATATATAATTATTTAAAAAATTCAATTCAAGTGTTTTTATTGTTACCTGCTGTAAATAACTATTTTACGCATATTTCATGAATTATAATATAGCAGGGATCTAGCATTACCTCTCAAGAATATGGTTAGATAAAGAACTAAATTAAAACAGCACACAACCACATAAAGGGGATATGTAAAAATGCTTCAATTAAACCACCTAATCAACGTGAATGAATCATTCCAATTCCCAAATATCATCAATCGTATTTTAAAGAAGCATAATAATCAATAAGAAGAAACAGCAAAATTTGACCCGTTTTAATATTAAAGGAATCAAACTAGCTGCACTTACTTGCATATTAAGACTTTACTATCAAGAGTATTTCAAAGTTTAAAGCTTCAAAGCAAGTTTAGCTCGATCTAATGGTAAATTATTCTGAATGAATCAAGCCCTCTATATATATAAATCAACCATTTTATAGCATGCCACTGTATAATTCATACGGTCAATCTCCTGATGAAATAAAGCTGGTTGTTGACACATCAAACATTTCATACTAGCCTTTTATGGTGATGTGTCTAAATATATATATATATATATATATATATATATAAATCTGTCTCAAATTTTAAACTAATCTTTTCACTTTTACTTCCGGTAAGTATATGCCACTTATTATTTCTTAGTAATAAATTTTCACTCATTATCTCTCATGTAATTTTTTGGTAAATAAGAGTATAATTGAAAAAATATACTTTTTCAGTTCTTAATATATGACCTAATTATTAAGTTAATTTTAGTCTTAAATATAAGATCTGTTTTCTATATTTATTAATTTTTTCTAAAGTACTCTTATGAATACTCTCTCAACCATAATCAAGTAGAAGAGAGAAAGAGGATATTAAGAAAGATGATTATGGTGTTTTAGACAAAACATATCATATTTCTTATAATTAACTAACGTACCCAACTTCCTTAATCTAATTAAATTAGTTAAATAGCTCTTACCTGTTTTACCCAAGAACATTTCATTTATTGATATTTATATAAATAAAATAAAAACAACGACAATACTCCCTCCATCCTTTATTATAAGGTCCTTTTAACTAAATTACGTGATTTAAGAAACCAGTTAAAATTAATTAAAAGCAATCAATATGTAGCAAATGCAATTTTTTTTTTTCTAGATATACCTATATATATAAATGGGTAAATGTGAGATAGTAATAGTGAAATAAATGAAGAAAGAGAATGTATTAAATGTATCAAATTAGAGGTAAATTAGGTAATAATGCATTAAATGCTCAGACAAACTCAAAGAGGATATTATAAAAAGGGACATACCCATTCAAAACATTAGATCTTATAATAAGGGACGGAGGGAGTACATATTTAAGTTGGCAAAAAAGAAATAAACACACAAGCCTACATATTTAAGGCAAATCGCGCATTTTTTTTCAGTTGATGTAGTTTTCAATTAATACACATGGCATCAGCCTACAATGCAATGTACATAAAATTTTTTAAATTTATATCTCCAGTCTTTAATACATTGCAATGAACATGCTATGCTTTGAGTTTGACTCAGTGTACAATGCCACTTGAACAAACCAGCAGCAACATCAAAGGACAATTGAACTATGTAGTTACCTGCTTGTAGATTGAATACTGATAATCTAATTGACTTGGGGTAACAAGCAGGATTGAATCTACAATCTCCTATGGCTTTCATGCCATCATGATACAAGGCCATTAGAACAAGATTTCTCACTTAAGGTGCTTGGCAAACCAGGTTAACAAGTCCTGATGCGCCTCTTCTGCTGCCGACACTGCTTTAGCATCTTCAGTGTTGTACCTCACAGTCCAACCGTGTGCAACTTGAGGAAATATTTTCACAAAACTAGGAACCTGCACAAAACAAACATGTTAATCAGCGACATGTTAAATACAGATAGCCATACAAAGAAGAAAATGGATAGCCAAACTGGTTTTACAATATGATGCAAAAAACTGCTCTAGGAATGTTCAACTGAAAGATAGAAGGATAATCGTGCAAAAAACTGCTCTAGGAATGTTCAACTGAAAGATAGAAGGATAATCGTAACAAACATAAAAACAGCCAAAACATAACGAGGACAAAATGATCTTTCAGACAAAGGATAGGAGGCTGGCATTTCCCTACATATGTGTAGGTACTCAATGAGATGGAAACAGCAATCAGTTGAGGTTTTCTGGAAACTGAATCCAATAGTAGGATGTCAAATTAGACATTCGAATTGATTGCGTGATTAGGGTGCTCAAGTTCTTCTTGTCCGGATTACCATGAAAGTGAGAATTTCCAGAAAGTGCAGACTAAGCCATGGTATGAAACATGCTGGATTCCATTGTCATCACAGTATTAACAGCATGCCTTTATGCATCAAAGTCTGCCATACAATGTATCAATGCTAATGTAGGGCTTGTTTTCGACACAAATTTATGGACAAATTTACTGTTATTGAACATAAATTAGAACGAACAGCCATAGCTCAGGTGTAGAAGATAAGATTAAAATGCAATCATGTTATCAATTACCTCAGAAAGGTCTGAATAGCATATGATGATAAAGACGGAATGTGCTCAGAGATACGGATATATGCAACAAATAAAACTCGTCCCCACCCATCCAAGGTGGGAAAAGAACACAACTTTTCGAGCTAAAAAAATGTTGTATGATTTCAGCAGGTTTATTAAGGTATAACTAAATTGCGTAAATTCTCTTAATAAGAAAATTAAAAGAATGATACTTCATCACTAAGAAACGGGGATGGGGTTAAATCTTACCCCAGGCTTAGCAGATAGGATTTGTTCGAACTGTTTAACAAGTTCTGGAGGAGAAATTTTGTCAGTCTCAGCTCCCAGTATAGCAATTGGAATTTCAACGCCTGTAAGAGAATTCAATTATTGACTGCCCACCATGTAAATATCTATGACTCCTTTGAGAACATCCTTTGCAATTTCCATTTGATATCTCAAAAGTATGAGGATGAATTGGAATGGACTAAGTTCCTAAATTCTAATATCATGCAAATCATTGCATGATCAATTATAGATCAAGTACGGCAAAAGAAGTTTAATAAAAAATTCCAAAAGAGCTAGATACAAAACCAATGTAAATAACTCCTGTTTGGGAAATAATTGCCCTCCCAGAGCATATATCATATGAACAGACCTCCATGAAATTGAAAAGTCTTTTAAACAACATGCTTAAACTGATCATTTAACTAAAAGCTGCAACAAAATTCTGATAATTTTTCTCCTTTTGAAAATACTATACTTTTCCCCCTAAAACAGGATATGTAACTTAACAAGAAAATGAAGCATTTAAAAAGCATACTGTTGATGTCATCCACAGTGACAAATGATGGGTGTAATAGCACAGCAGCATTAATAAGTCCGTGTCTTGCAACCTCAGTTACAACCTTGGCTGAGAAAGGAAAAAGGAAAAAAAAAAAAAAACGTCAGCATCACTCAAGAAGATGAACGAAATCATTGTATAACTACTAATTCAATTATAAATTCATTTGTGATTAAATGGATGCAATACATACACCTACAAAGATCTGAAACCGTTATGTACACAAAAGGAGAAACATAAAAGCCACCAAAAAAAAAAAAAAACCGGAACGAGAGGCACTCACCACCCCAGCAAAAACCAGCAGCTCCAATTGTTGAAACACCTTTACCTTTTAAGGCTTCGATTACAGGTTTAGCGACCTCAATACCTTTGTCCTAATAGAACAACATGACAGCGTCAGAGAATAATGTATTATACAACATGACAGCATCAGAGAGTAATGTATTATACAACATGACAGCATCAGAGAAGTTTACAAATAAAGGATGATTAGTCTACATTTATTCCTCCAATTCATAATGCTTGATCCCAAAATCCAAACCCTAAGAAAATTTCCTAGAACGGGTGCACAAGATTTTATTCAGATGAAATTAAAAAAAGGTTATTCTTTTAAAAATAAAACAATAAACTGTAAAATAAAATTTGTTCAAGTATCATAACAATTAACATAGGATCTAACCTGCGGATGATCTTTTATCCAAACAGATACTGGTCTGTCAGCTTTCTCAGGAGCAAAAGGATCGCCATGGAGGAAATCAGGAACAACTACATAATACCCCGCAGCAGCAACCTTGTCCGCAAGCTTCCTTCACAACAGAAAACGAATCATCTTACTTTACGGGAGAACATACTTATTAAGCATGTCTGAAAAATTGTAGTGAGAAAGAAAGAAATCAAAGAAAGAGCAGACAAATAGTCAAACCAGATAATAATATCACCACTTACCATCTAAGAAAATCGATAACCTAGTTTTATACCTACATGTGTGTTAGATCTTGAGAGTTAGGACAGAAAAAAAGGGGAAGAGAAGAGAAGAGAAAGAGAAAGATAAGGGAGGGGGGGGAGAGAGAGCATAGAACCAGAATCTGAAATTCTAGGAGAAGAGGTAGTTTAAGGCAAACTGAATAATGCTTTTCATTCATCTCCCCTTTCGGCAGAATACATGTATGATATTTATAGTATGGTACATAAGCTGAAAATAACTACCTTATCCTATCTGTATAAAACTAACAATAATGTAACCAACGCTGGACACTTGTAACAGTTAATACAGGACACATAATAAAACATAAAACACATAAAACATAATAATTCACTGAACAATAAACTAGTAAAGGCCCCCAGTTCCTATCAATGTGTCACAGATATCATGCAGCATTGCTTTCACAGACCATGATCTTGAAATTATACTTAGTGCATCTATTTAATTTTGGCGATAAGAGACGGATAGTCAGTTTATTATTTCTTCATCAAAATTAAATTCTGTCCCCCACATGAAGCAGAAGCTGAGCTAATGGTATAAAGAGGAAGTTGGTTCAACTATCGTACCATTAATTTGGATAGGTAGAAATGCACAGGGATTTTATTATTACCAGCAGAAGCCAATAAACCGAAACGTTTATAAATAAAAAATTGAATAACCTAAAAAGACCATTGACTGTTTTCATCACTTTAGTTACAACAGACACCAATTTCAAAGAATTTTCAGGTTCTGAACATAACAACTAATGAAATCCAACTATAATACAGTTTAATGCAAACAGGAGGCCAAAATAAATAACTTCCTATGAAAATAACTATACCAGCCAAAATAAGTAACAAGAGAAGCAGAAAGAATTAGTCGTACCTCAAATTTGGTGCTTCATAACCTGCAGGACAAGTTGAACATGCGAAGTTAAAAGATGATATTGATTAACATCTAGGGCTAATACATGTTATTATATATCCATGTAGAGACCACAGCCTCCAAAAGATACTGACTTTAGCAATCTTTAGCTGGGTAAAAATGATGGTATCGTGCATGCATAGGAAAATATACGTATTTTCGGGTTTTAACTTTTCACCAGACCATATAACGCACATATATTTGAACAGAGATATGCAGATAACAGTTAAATTCAGCCCAAAAGGCATTTTGGAACCCAAAAGAAACAAGCTTGTGCCCCATTCAGCCTCAAAAATGTGTTTCTATACAATTGTTTTGTTAGGTTATAGTTATAATGAATCAAACTTATTCAGAGTAGTAAGTAGACTTCCAGAAGTAAAATCACACATCACAGAAATAAATGGCGTCAACAGCTCAAAGCATAAACATGATAATTGGAATTTATTAGATCTTTTGAACAAAATCTTCTGTATAGCTCGAATAGGTCCCCCGAGCCTACAAATAACAACATTGATCACAAAATAAAGATGCTTCAAAGAAGACAAAGTGAAACAAGTGGTAAAATTAAATTACCATAAACATCGGAGATCAGAAGAACGGCAAGCTTGGAGTCGGCGGAGCCGGTGACATAAGTATCTATGCCACCAACTTTCTCAACACGGCCAGCTCCAGCACTGGGGTTGAGCGTTGGCGGGTTTGAGCAACACTCTGGACCTGACATTTCTTGCTTCTTCTTCTGGTTCCAGTAATCACAAACACAATGCACGGTGAAGAACAAAGCTCGATAATTCCTCTATTGCAGGGACTTGGGGGTATTTAATTACGATGAACGGACGTTTCTGGGGCCTGCTTATTGATGATTGAGGAAGGAGGACCACACAAACGGAAGCCCCTTCCCATTGCGTTCGCTTCTTTTTTCACCTTCGTTCCGCTTCAGTGTTTGGGGATTTTTGTTTTTTTGGTATTTGTTGGGGGGGGGGGGCATTTTTCATGTCAAATGCTTGAGAATTCAGAATTGAGATTAAAGATTTCTGAGACTTTCTACCAAAAAAAAAAAGGAGTTTCTGACACTTCATAAGAATGTGATTAGTCAAAGAAATAAAGTTAAAACAATAAACATCCATTATAAAAAGCAAATGGGACATTTTTTTCCACTGACATTTTGCCTTAATTTTAAAAAAATAGTATAAAATTGCTCTCAATTATACCACCCAACTTAAAGGCAGCATTAACCACTCCATACCTCAATCAAATCTTACTTCAAAGAAGAATATAATAATTTCAGGAAAAAAAAACAGCTAAATTTGAGGGTAGGTTGTTTTAATACACAAAGAATGAAATTATCAACAATTATTTGCATCTTTTACATTTTTGTTAAGAATATAATATTCCAAAATTTAAAGCTTTTAGGTTTAGTTTGATGATCTAATTGTATTATACTCTGATATTATATAAGAACATTTTATTTGTTATTATTTTAAGAAATAAAACTAAAATAATAACCATGCACTAATAGGAAGATGTAAATAAATGAAGTTGGCACTATATATCTTAACCTAAAATCTTATGCCACAAAATTTAAGAATTCTTTTACTTATATATATATATATATATATATGATTTTTAGCCCAAATTTATCTGATGTGAAATTTCTCCCAATATTCAAGTTAAATAAACTCATAATCAATATCCCAATAATCTGGCGGATGAGATTGGCTTTAAATAATATGCTTTTTATTCCAAACGAGATCCTTCATATTCTGGTACCTGAAGATAATATGCTTGAAAATAATATGTTTGTTGGATTTCAAAAAGATTAGGAATTTTAGTATATACATTAAAGAAATTTTTATATCTAATTCCTTTAGGTAGTACCTAAAGATTCCTAATATGATAATAAGCATCAAATCCAATAAGGATATCTTTTCCAGAGAGATCACTACCAAGAACTTTCATCCATAGAACACATCCTAAAAAGAATTGAATACCAATCTTTCTTTGAGTAATCCATTCAATTTTGAATGTTTTTGAATCAGTAGTGACAAAGTGTTGATCACAAGGGATCCATGCTTCAGAAGGAAGGATATCAGGATTCATGATGATTCTGCAAGCTCCAATATCTATCAAGCCGATAACAGGAATTATTGGTTTTTCATATCTTCCTAGATATGAATTTTGACATTTGGTCTGGGTGTGACTTTGTTGTGTTCTGGCTGAGAAGTCAAAGAACCAAGGAAAGATGGATACACGGATTGTTCAAGAGAATATAAATACCCTTGAGGATCATCATATTCTTGGGATAAAGATTCAGAGCCAGTTTCTTCATCTTTAGAGAAAGGAAGAATATATTGTGTTTCTTCATGCTGAGCATCTTGTTCTTCGATGACAGATTCGATGTCTTCATCTGCATTGATCATTAGAACAGTCTGCAAGTATTCTAGCATCTTCACATCCCTTTTTGTCTTCCTAGGACAATTTTTTGCAAAATATCCTTTTTTCTTGCACAAATAGCACCTGTCAGATTTCTCTTAATAAGACCTACACCTCTTGAAGTATCTCAGGAAAGGCTTTCTAGATCTTCTTCTGGAATAAAAATCATTTGGATATCTGAATCGGCGATAATGAGATTTTCTCTTGGTAGAACATGAGCAATCCTTATTGTCTTTGCACTTTATCTTCAGATGGGGCTTTTTGCAAGCATGCTTCAATTTTGACTGTCCTTTCAACATTCCTTTGAAGAATTTATGTTGTTCACAGAGCTTATCCACAGTTGCTATTGCCAACTGATATATTTTTCCTATAGAAATGTCAGATATATTTCTATGGAGTGCATTGATAACTCTATGAAACTCTGGCTGTAGTTCATCTAGAAGAGAGGTAATCAAAGTATGCCTGAGATTGACATCATTAGCTCCTCCAAGCATGTAGTATTTTTCAAACATTCTCTGAAAATGTTTCTGCAAGTCTCTTTTATCTAAAGAATAGCATTTCATCTCAAAATATTCTTAATGATGCCTTTTATCAATGATTTGGAAATCACCAACGAATTTCTTGTGAATGAGTCTCAGAAGAGTTCCTGCATTATCAACTCTGGTTGCTGCTATCTTTTGGTAATCACTGAGGCTTTGAAACCATTCTCTTACTGTTCCAGTCAGTCTCCAGAGAAATTCTGTAAGAACTTCCTCAAGATTTGTATCATGCCTGGTAAGTTGCAAATCAATCCATGCACCGAACTCATGAAGTCTGTCTCTCCATTTTTTCGGAGGAAAGTCATCAACAGTGAACCATGGACCTGTAATAAGTTTGTAATATGTTCTTCTAGGCTCAGATGTATGAGGAAACAAATGGCTCTTCATCAAGAGGATCTTCAACTGTAGCATTTGGTTGGACCATTGCTACCTTAGAAATATTAGCACGACATGTTTGAGAATCAAAGTTAGAACTGTATTCAATAGAAGGATCAGACTCAATTTCAGAGCTTCCATTTGATGATGATTGATCTTTATTCAGGGATTGGAGAGTGGCTATGGTTTTGTTTGGATCAACAACTTCTTTTCTTTTTTCTCTATCGGGAAGAGAAGTTTGTTTTGGTGGTGATGATGGTAGAGTTCTTATTATAACTCCTTGAGAGGATGGTGTTGGTTCAATGGTTTAATGTATGATGATGATGGTTGAAAAGGTCTTTCAGATTAAGGGAAGTGAGGTGGTCTTATTAGAGGTCTAGGAAGAGGATTCGGTTGTATAGGTGGAAGAGTGGGTTGAGGTTTTCTCAACTGTCTCAAAATGGGATAAGACATTTTGAAAACCTTACTGTAATCAGATTCTCTGGGATAAGAAGGAGGTGATGTTGGATATGTTATTTGTGAAGGTGAGTAAGAAGATATCACTACATCATGAGTGAAACTTCAAATAATCTTGAACTCGTTCGACTCTCTACCCCTTTTACCCCACAAAGACTTCCCTCCTCTTTTCATAGAACTCTTTCTAGAAAAATAGAAAATCTTGTTGAGATCGATCATCTTCCTGAAAATACTAGAGTCCAGGAAATAGATCTACCTCTTCTCAGCCCTTTTAGCATTTACCATCGCACTAATCGTGTCACCAGAAATGTTAGAAATCTGATCTCCACCGAAGACCCCATGTAAAAGAAATTGTCTAATCTACCAGTTTAGAAAACTGTGGTCTTCCTGCCTCTTCTTCTGAACAATATGTTACTATTGATATACCTCAACCTATAATCAATGAATGGATAGTTCAAGTTTATATCCATCTCCATATAGGTGCCGTATGCCTTATTCTTACACTCCATGGGAGAAAGAGAATTCTAGCTACTGCGAAAGTTGCTCTAGTTGATACTACCTATACTTCCTATAGTAATGTTCTAATTGGTGCTGTCTTGACCACTCTTAGCAACGGTAGTGTCATCCTTACCATGGCTCCAGATTTCAACATCAAACTTTCAGATCCAACTTTGATGGACAGACTAAAAATCCAAGTCCAGATAGTTGGGGCAGAACAAGATCCCAAAGCTATCTCGGCAACTCTTCATCATCAAGTTATCTACAGACTCCAGATCTCCATTTTTCAAGTTCCACTAAAGATGCTCTTTATGTGGTTTCTGATAGAGTTGATGATACCTCCATCATCTAGATTCCCCGACAGATCCCAAAAGAGAAACTTGCTCAATTGATGCCTCTTGAGTGGATCACCGACTATGAAAAACACTTTCATGGTGTTCAAAGAGATGTTCATACTTCTACTCCTCCTGAGATAAAAAAGCATCTAGATGGCACAGTCAAAAATGTCTTCACAAAACCAGGCCAAGAAGGTTCTTCTGTACCTTTTGGACATATTTTGTCTATCACCCTGGCCGATATTTCATCCAAGCGAGATCCTCCAATTGCTTGGGTAGATCAAAATGCCAAGCCATGTTATGTGTCTCACATAAATGGTCATTTCATTTGGGATCATGCACCAGAAGAATGCGATCCAGATATGAATGTGATACACCTTACTGGTAGGAAGCATCAGACGATGAAGATGGAGATGGATGGTCTTATCCTATCAGGTATGCTACAAAGAAGAAAAAGGAGAAGAATACAGGAGTGTTTTGGGTCAAAACAAAACCATGGTTTTAGAAGTGCTTTTATGATATACGAGATAAATGTGTAGAGAAGTTTGTCTCGATTTGCGGAAAAATGTTTCTGAAAAGTGATTATGGGATGTTCCAAACACCCCCTACATCACTTTGTTCTCACAAACATTACCATCATCACCGTGATGATGGTGATCATGGCCCGAATCAAAATGTTAGAAATTAGAAGGTTCCTGTTCCTATTATTTCTTCTGATAGATTATCTCTATATGATTTGCTTAAAGAAATAGGTCATGAAGTTTCTAAATAGAGACCAGATCCAGTGATTCCTATCATTCAACAATCCATCCCGTGTATAGCAATAATGGATCCTTGTGAGCAGGATTTTCCTCCTCTTGAAAAAAGAACCAATAGAGAAACAAAGGTTACAGCAAGACCTTTTTCTGTCCCAACAGAAATCTCTCCTACTGGTAAAGCTAGACCACAATGAGATTGGCTTTAAATAATATGTTTTTTATCCCATACGAAATCATGACCCTAATACCATTTTAATGTATAAGATTTAGGGAAAATGATAAAAAAATGAAGATAGACATTACTAAATGCTAAATAAAGAATGTTAACAAAAAATTTTTTTGTCATTTACAAATTTGATATTACAAGTATTATCAAATTTGATTTAAGATTTAGTAATTTTCAACTTTTTTTAATTATTTTTTCTAAGATTTAATCTTCCTAATAACAAGATTTGTATAAGTCAAGATAAAGAAATTATGAAAATGAGTAATAGAAACAGATTTTATGATTAATAGAGATGTTAAAAAAAATCTCCTCTTCTCATTTTATAAATAGGAACAGGTGATTATTTGGGATGCATAATTATGAAATGTTAAGAGGAGTGTCTTTTTATCATTTTATTTAACAATTATGCACACACGTCATGGTTTGAAAAGTATGGTTGATTCCGTGCGATTTCAAGGATGCCCCAAAACCGGTCGCGACATAAACTCAATTGTGTGGTGAATCTTCTATTCTAGAACCCAAAAGCCAAAAAGCCGAAAAGAGAATCCCAAATCCCAATGAACATGGTCGCTAACATACAAAAGGCCGATAGTGGCTAATGATTTCCGTGATTTCTTTGTTGGCAGTTACGACCCTCGTGTTTCTTTCTATCGGGGGCAGAGGGTTTATGTAGGGTTTTGCTTATTCACTCTTATCTATCTATTCTATTTCCTACACATTCACTATCAAAGGCTTCAACTTCGGGGTCACACTCTTACGAAATTGGACTCGCAAACATAATGGGGTCTCTGGAAAATGCAGCAGACAAAGCTAAGCATGGAAAAGAACTTGCAGAAGAAGAACCCATACTAATGGAGCAAACCCAGAGGTTTTGTATGTTCCCCATCCGGTATAAGCAACTCTGGGAAATGTATAAGAAGGCTGAAGCCAGTTTTTGGACGGGTATTACATTCTCTTGTGTTGCTTTTCTTGGTTGGATAACAAAGACTTAATCTTTGATCCTGTTTTATCCCACGTCTGTCATGGTACTTGTGTGTTGACGGTTCAAGCGTAATGCTTTCATCCCTCTGTTCATTAATTAACAATTGGGGTAACGAATATAACGTAATTACTGACATTATTTGAAATTTGAGGCAATTTTGATAGTTTAATTTTCCTTCGGGCAAAGAGTGCCTGGAATTTGCACAATACCCGCAATGCTTTTCTTACTTAAAATTGTTCGAACTTTGAATTGGAGCAAGTCAGTCCCTGTTTTTACTCAAATTTTTGTTCCAGTTCTGTGTTTTCGCTATTATATATTTAATTTCTCACGTGCGTAGTATCATATCCATAAAGGAGACTATTATTTATTCTAGTTATATCATCTGCAACGGACTGACTCTTTGTCTCGGCATTGTTGAATTAACGTCCTTGTACAGCCATTTGGCGCCTAATATTTGGCAATGCTTGGATACGTGAGATGCGGTGAGAAAAATAGATACTATCTTTTACTGTCTCTGTAGGTTGTGGTTAAACACGTTACCCCTGATATGTCTCTGTGTCTCCAACGCAGCCTTTTTTGGCCTTGTCTCCAACCAAACCTTAACCTTCTAGGTTCTGCTATATTGTTACGTCATGTCAAATATTATCTAAGTGGCCTTTGCCTTGGCTTGGCAGACATAATTTGCGCCATGTCGATTTGAGGAACAACTACTACCAGTTAGTTGTGGGAATGTGAAAGAGAAATATAATACGTATGTATTTATGTATGTAAAACATGAGTTCCTGTTTGATTAATTGAAGTTAGAGATCTGTTAATAAGTAACCAGGCTTAGCTGAAAATATCTAATCTAAAATAAAGATCGTCTGATATCATATTTTCATCAAATTTAGGCTGAGGCTAGAGGTGTTGGAGGTGTGGATAAGATCGATTGGGTTTCTTGATAAGGTTCTTTTTTGGGTGGCAGCACCACTTGGAACTCTTGAACTAAATTCTAGTGACCAATTTGACAAAAATATTCCCTTTATTGTGAAGCCAACATTTGTGTGAGGCTGTACTTGAGTCATTGATTCCTTATGTCAAATTTGACTAAGCATGGTTAATTTTTATCTTGATTACTTGCTTCTTCTGGCAATTTGTGAATGGATTTACAGCTGAGGAGGTTGATCTCTCCTATGATGTTCAACATTGGGAAACCTTGACTGACTCTGAGAAGCACTTCATAACCCACGTCCTAGCCTTTTTTGCTGCATCTGATGGCATAGTACTAGAAAATTTAGCCGCAAGGTTTCTGAAGGATGTTCAAATCCCTGAGGTATATATTGCATTCTAACTGTTCGGTGGTATTTGCTACTGCTAATTGGCTGAGTAGTTTGATTATTTTTCTGTTTCTTAATATCTTGTAGTGCTTTATCCTGTTTACTTTTTGATTGGCTCACTTCAGATACTTGTTTGGCTGTGTCAGTGGTTGAATTTTCCTATGCTTTGAGTTTCTTTTTTGTTTTGGGGAAAAAAAATCTTCCTTTTCGGTTGTTATCAGTACGTTTATGGGACCTGTCAATGTTTCACGTGGAATCACTGAATTTTAAAGTCGCTCACTTGTCATGAACATTGTTGACGAACTCACAGACATCCTTGCGTACACATAAAGCAGAGGTTGGCACCTAATATGTTTAATTATACTCTATCATTTACACTTCAGTGTTATTAATGGCAGGCTCGGGCATTCTATGGCTTTCAAATGGCAATGGAGAATATTCATTCTGGTATAGCATTGTGATTGATGCCTTCTCTCCTTCCTTAGTATAACTTCTGCTTGCTGCCTGATCAAGGTTTATATTTTGCCAGAGATGTACAGCCTGCTGCTGGAAACCTATATCAAGGATTCAAGAGAGAAGCATAGGTTATTTAATGCAATTGAAAACCTGCCTTGTGTAGCAAGGAAGGCTGAGTGGGCATTAAATTGGATTCATAGGTAAGTGATTAGTCCAATAGTGTAGCCATGAGGGAGCACACAATGCATGTATTAGGATTTGCAATGTTGGATTTTTACATATCTGCAAACAAGTCTGAAGCGCACACATGCATTTATAGAATTTACGCCTGATATTCATGGGTTCCTGCCCTTTGCCACCTTCATTAATTGATGCATTAGGATCTTCAGCTGCCATGCCGACTTCTTTGCACTCAGTATCCATGTGAACAGTTCATCTTTATTATTGTATATGAAGGCCCCTATCTCTTAAATGCTTGTTGGCAGTTTATTTTCTGTTTAACTTCTCCATTACTATAAAGTAATTCTTGTGATTATCAAGGAGTAAATGGTTCAAGCCTGCTGCGTATCATGTTCTATTATCTTATGGGGTTATAATCTCCAACGGATCCTTCAAGAGACATGTCGGGGGGGTATATAACTTGGTTTCTTCAATGTAGGGTCTGTGATGAAACCTTCAATTTCTAAAACCTCTTTTTGCTCCAGCTTTTGCATCATTATTGTCTAAATTTATTATTTCTTTTAAGTTTTTTTGCAGTTATCTGGTCTTTGTGATAGTGCATCTTCTTATTGTGCTGCATATTTCTATAGATAACATAGAAATTGCTTACCATTCATTTCATGAATTGCAGCTCTACTTCATTTGCAGAAAGACTTGTTGCTTTTGCCTGTGTTGAAGGAATCTTTTTCTCAGGAAGGTAGTTATCAGAGGGAAAAAATGATTTGTAGGAGTCCTTGCTTTATAACGGAATATTGTGCCGCATTATATATAATATTAATTCATTTGATTTTGCTGTCAGTTTCTGTGCCATATTTTGGCTTAAAAAGAGAGGATTGATGCCAGGTCTGACTTTCTCAAATGAACTAATCTCTAGAGATGAGGGCCTTCACTGTGATTTTGCTTGCCTTCTTTACAGGTACTGTAAATATATAATAATTTGTGTACTTGATTTGATTTTGGTTTCCACTAATGATGTAGCAATATAGAGATACTCCTCCGATCCCTAATGTAAGAGATATTTTACATGTATCCATTTTTGCCCAAATTAACCCTATTGATATTTTCCCACTAATAATGAAGTAGGAGAGGGAAGGAGGGAGGGAATTAAGAAATATGCTTGGGGTGTTTTAGGAAAAAAATATCATATTAACTAATTTAACTTACTTTCTTAATCTACTCAAATTAGTTAATGAGGTCTACATTAAGGACTGGAAGAATATTTAGTTTATAATGATTAGTTAATGCGTTGCGTTTCCTGCAGTTTGTTGCAGAGGAAACTTGATTCTGAACGGGTTCATAGCATTGTGCATGAGGCTGTTGAGATTGAAAGTCTTTTTGTCTGTGATGCCCTCCCTTGTGCCTTGATTGGCATGAACTCCACACTCATGAGCCAGTACATAAAATTTGTTGCTGATAGGCTTTTGGTATGACCATAAAAGTTTTCTTTTTTTTCTTTTTTCTTTTTGGCTTCCTCACCCTGCCTTCCCAAACAAAAAATTCGTTTCACTTTCTTTTGTCATCACAGGTTTCTTTGGGGTATGAGAAGAAGTACAATGTAGAAAATCCATTTGACTGGATGGAGTTTATTTCCTTGCAGTGAGTATATTGCATTTTTTCCTTGAACTGCTACTGCTAGGTTCTGGCCCTGTATTATATATATTTTATTGCGGCTTTGGAAATAAATTTGTAATTTGGGATATTGATCTTAGTTTGATTTTTCCCCCCTGATTGAGCAGAGGAAAGGCTAACTTCTTTGAGAGAAGAGTGGGTGATTATCAGAAGGCATCAGTAATGTCAAGCCTCCAAGATGCTGGGAAAAATTTTGTCTTCAAACTTGATGAGGATTTTTAGTCACACCACTGTTCTGTCTCTGAAGCATAAAGCAAATCATGGAGATGCATAATGGCTCACCAATTTTTTGTTTGTTATATTCTTTTGAGCAACCTGTGTGGCCCCCACAACAAGTGGTTTCTCTCTTCTAGCCGTATTAGCTGATTATGTTGGACCTTTGATCATGCCACTTTGTAACTCTGCTCTGTATAATATATCATCTCTGCTCTCTAGCTCTCTCTGCTATGACCAATTCACATTGCAAGACAATAAATTTTTATATAGATACTACTTTAGTGTCCACTTCCCCATGAAATATTCAATGAAAGACACAAGGGGAGCCTTTTCCCAAAGTCCCGATTAGTTTGGACTGTGTCTAATTTAGTTGAAAAAATCATATCTGTCCTTTAGAGAGGGGGAGAAAACAGATATCATCATGTCATACTCATTGCCTTTTAATTATTTGTGACAAGTTCCTGTAGAAGAGAGATAGAAACATTAAGTTATATACCACTTTATAAGTTAAGTAAATAAGTTTGAAGAAAATATAAATAATGGAAGACAATTTAGCTTGGATTAAAATGGATGATGGTGATCATCTTCCTGATTATATTGAAGTGGAATCAAAAACTAAATTGGATTTGTTGAGGTCGACGTCATCTGATAGTGGAGAGCCATTTTCTGAGAACGGGGTTAAAGGACTGTGAATGGCACAAGAAGTTTGTGTGTGAAAAGAGTAGCATTTCAAAGTGACATCATAATTATTGAATTTATCATAACTCAGTGGTGAAGTGGTCCTCCAACTTACCACACAGTGTGCTGCTTTGGTGTTTCCCACCAAAGCTTAAATGAAAAGGATGTGTTTGTTAAAATTCCACAAAAAGATCCTCTCTTTCTTTTTTCATACAATCATTTGTCAACATTTTGATTCGGATTGGATATAAGTAAATTAGTTAATAATGCATGCTTTTCTTAGGCGGCAGCCTGACCTTTTTGTGGGTTTGTTAAAAGGGATGATGCATAATGCATTTTGTTGCCAAGGAAAATGACATAACTTATTATTTTGATAACTTTTTTTAAAATTGTAATATATAATTATTTATAAAATTTTATCAGATGTAATGGCCAATTGAAGATATCTTATTGACATTGAAAAGAATTATGTTGTATTTTAAAGAATCGTTTGCTAAATGTATAAATTAATAATAATCTATTTTTGCAATTGATTGTATTTAGTGGACTAACTCTGGTGAATTACTAAGATTAAATGCTCAACAACCCAATTATTGTTGTCTGAGGCTGTGGTGTCAGTTGGATAAGAAGACGGCACCACCATTCATAGATCAGAGCAAGAGGCTATAGAGTTGAAGTGATATAAAAGTGCGAAAATTGATACTTAAAAATGAGTTGACATGATTCTGTAAGTTAAAAACGAAAAACCAATAACCCAATCAGTATAAACTCGTAAGTTCAACTAAGTTTGCATCTAACATAAGTTTAAGAGTGAGTCAACACAATTTTGTAAGTTGAAAACATAAAAACGTTAAATTCAAAGAATCAACTCACAAGTTTGATAACAATACACACATATACACATAGGACTAATTCGAGTTGATGTAAATGTATAGGACTGCACATGGGCAGGGCTGGATAAAGCATGACCTCTGCCTGATGCCCAGTCTAAAGAATGAACAGGTTGCAAAATACAGTCCATTGCCCAACCTTACCCATGAAAAGCTCTAGTAAGTTTGGGCTGGATAAGTGCGGGTTGGGCAGGGCAAGCTTCCATGCCCAATAATTCAATATAATATATTAATTAACTATTAACTAATTATCTATATCCCTCTAAGTAATCTAAGGTAACTTTATATTAAAATGACAAATTGGCTTTGATTTAGTTATTTCTAATTAATTTACTATTAAATCACATTTTGTAGTAGCTAAAAGGAGTAGACTATGATAAGAAAAATGTTGTTAGTATATTTTATTAAATTTAATTGCTTTTCTAGTTTCTCTAAAATTTCTTCATGAAATATGAATGTCATTTTTTCCATAACTCCCAGGTGCTCATAAGAGGATGGAATCATTTATATTTTAAAAAAATCTATTTGTTTTGGTTTAATAAATTTTTAAAGTATCCTGATCATCTTTTAATTTTAACCAAACAGAGACAGCAATTTTAGAAAAAACAAGAAGCAAAACAGATTTCAAGATAATTCAATTATCCTTCCATAGGCATTACATCAAAGTCATGCTCAAAATAAATGACCAATATACAAATTGCTAATGGTCATAATGTTTGCATTAAAAAAGAGAATAGCTATACATATCCCAATAAATGATAAGACCTCTAATTCTCAGAATTATTTGAAAATAAATCAATATAGTGAACACTAAACAATGATACAATAGTACATTTGATTCAAAAGGTAAATATGGTGCAAATAAAAAATACATATAAATAAAATTATATATGTTTTTACGGGTAGGGCTGCATATTGTACCTGATGCCTGTCCTACCTGACAATTTGCCTGGCCTAAACATACCCAACATTTTTTGGGCCATTTTTTTTAGAGTGGACGGGGCTTTTTTTTTGTGGGCTTGAGTAGGCATATGAAGTAACCGGGCTCTATAAGCACTCCTATAAATATGTATTGATTTTTTTTTTAACAAATATGTATATATATATATATCACTTCTACCAGAACTACAATACTAGGTGGTATCTTAAAAAAAAAAAAGAATTAATTCATGCAAGTCTTGTATTATTTTCTGAGTAATGAGCCTCATTGTTCTTTAAAAAAAAAAATGTATTGATTTAGCGTTTAAAATTATAATAAATGGTGAAAGCAAGAGAATCTTGAGCCTTAAAAACACATGTGGCCATATATCCATTCCAAACTTTGTGCGGATGAGGAATTATAATGTAATTAAATAAATATGGCTATAAATTATAATCAAACATCATTTCCTTCCTTGCATGCGGCATGCTTCATCATTCATCTCTGTTCTCAAATATCTACTTTTGCCCTTAAAAGTTCAGATCACTTGTACGATCATATCTAGTGTGATCATATTGGGATCGATGCGATTACGCCTGGCCCAGATTTGAAACCAGAGTGGGAAAAAGCAATAAAATATAATTAGGTGGAAATTAAATATGATCTATTCATTATCTTTAAGTTAAAATTTAATGCCATAATTGATAATTGTATTATAATTACTTATAATCACGTTATGATTGAAAGCATGTAACGTTTTTTTTTTTAATATAGGGGAGTTACAGTGTTTTTTTTAAACTTTAAATATAAAAACTCTACACATTCTGTATTTTAAATTTATAAATTTTTTTCTTAAGTTATCCCTATTAATTAATTAATTGTGCATATGTAAAGAGAAGTGTTTTAAATAAACAAACATATATTTTTGACAAATAATTAGCTCATTAATTATGTTAATATTGGTACATGAATTATTTAGCTCTTATATTTAGAGAATATAACGCATCGGAGAGCGGCGCGAGATCTCTCTATTGACAAGCCTCTCTATTGAGCCTCCATTTACATAAAATGCAGCATTTAACATCTTTTTTAAAAAATATATTAAACTATTGCATTCAAATGCTGTCTTCTGACTTCAACATCATTATTATCAACATCACCTTCATTGATAAACACCATTTGATGAGTGTCTAATAAGAAGTGCAGACACTTTATTACTAAGTTCTAGCACTGCTTGATGAACCATAAAGAATGTTTCTGGACACTCAGATGCATCACTTGCTAATTTTATCATCATTGGACACAATTGCTTATATTGATTTGAGCATTCTAATTTAAGATCAACCTCAATTTTCTTTCCCTTGTTATCATACACCACACCACACCACACCTTGCTTCTCTTGTCTACCTCTTTGAAATATACTTATGTGGAAGTAGCTTGATATCATAGTCGTATAATATCCTCAGTGCATGACAACATAATATTTCCCATTGTTCAAACTTCTTACAACTACAAGTAATAGTAGCCTCCTTCTCTTCTCTTGGTGGTTCAAATGTCAATGTCCACTCTCCCTTTTTATCAATCCCTGTGATGACATAATCAAATATAATAGCATTATCATCATCTTCTTTTATCTTTCTTTCTTGTCTCTCTTTTATGCAAGTAGCATCACGCAAATCATGCTCTTGCTGGAACAAGTCAAAAAGTGGAGGAGTGTAAACTTGAGAAAGTTGTTGAAGCATAGTTGAATTCTTCAAAATTAACCTCGGTAATTTTTGACGTGAGTTAAAATCAACAGCCTGTTCAAAGGCTTCAAAGAATTGATTGATATTCCATTTAGGATTTGTACAACTTTTAATGAATGAATTAATACTTTCACTAAATTGTGTGCTCCTAATACCAAGAGTCTTTGAGTCTTTCATATAACATGCTGCCTCACTTTTTTTTTTTAAACTCGTAAATAGACATCACCCATGAATTATCTGCT